>NC_044502.1:27140021-27187521 GCF_902362185.1 Chanos chanos
CTCCACAGAGGTAAGAGTTATTTTTGGCTTGACTGAACTTAGACTAAACGAACTTTTAATCTTTTTTCACCTCTGTGTGTTCTGTGCTGAATTACATTTTTTTTTATTTTAAGTTGAAAGACAAGTAAGTTTGTAGTGACTTTGTGTAGTGGATAAGTGTGTTTGTAGTGTCTTTGTGTAGTGGATAAGTGTGTAGTGGATAAGTGTGTTTGTAGTGTCTTTGTGTAGTGGATAAGTGTGTAGTGGATAAGTGTGTTTGTAGTGTCTTTGTGTAGTGGATAAGTGTGTAGTGGATAAGTGTGTTTGTAGTGTCTTTGTGTAGTGGATAAGTGTGTAGTGGATAAGTGTGTTTGTAGTGTCTTTGTGTAGTGGATAAGTGTGTAGTGGATAAGTGTGTTTGTAGTGTCTTTGTGTAGTGGATAAGTGTGTAGTGGATAAGTGTGTTTGTAGTGACTTTGCTTACTGCACTTCCTCCACTTTGACCTTGTACACAGCTGTACCTTACACATGTTCTGCTTTCACTGCATTTACCTTAGATAGCGTATCTATTTTTGTAGCCCATTCATTCTTGTCATTTGAACTATTTATGGCTAATTTTCATCACGTCAGGTGTGGGGACGTTATTCATTGTGGCTTTAGGGAATACCGAAAGTAACTAATCGAAAATAACAAACAGAAATTAATATTACTATAACTCAGTTCATTAAAATGAGGTCGTTAGACAGACAGACAGACAGACAGACAGACAGACAGATAGATAGATAGATAGATAGATAGATAGATAGATAGATAGATAGATAGATAGATAGATAGATAGATAGATAGATAGAATTAGTGTCATAGCATGCCAGTCCAATGGACTTATACATGGCACCTGCTTTGGTAACCACAAACTTGTCAAGATACAGAGGATGTCTCCCACAATAGGACTTTCATCTGGGTGAATTTATGGGAGTGTTCTGAACGACAAGAAAAAGTGTTCTGGTTCTGACTCTTGAATGTTTGGGTTTGGGAGGAGGACGGACACACATTCCTCCCAACTGTCATCCCTGTTAATTAATGACAGTTTAGGACAGCATGTTTGCTTAAAAACCTAATAGTGTTTACATGTGACATCACACCGACCAGACACACCGCTTTGACATTGTTCCACGTTCTGTGCTTTGCAGTTACTGTGTTTCCTGTGCTTCCAATCCAAATCAAGATGCAACACACAACATAATAAAATAATATTTAGTTTATATAGTTATAGTTATATAGTTTATATAATATTGTTATAGTTATGTAGTTTATTATTTCAGTTAATTTCACAGTTTCACATCATGCGTGGAAAGTCGTAGCCTATTTCGTGTAACATGCTTGATATCCTGTTAATTGGACGAGGCACGGGAGAAACTCCTCTGTCAGTGCTCCTCGCGTTCTTCAGACTTTGATGTGATCGATTCCTCCTCGACATGAAATTTAAACATCAAATTTATCAGCAAAGTATTTTGATCATTGTCTGGGGTCACCATAAGAACTGCTGATTTCCTCGCGACGTTACGGACTCCATCAGACATCGTTGTCCCAGCGCCGTCCTGTGATGAGGGTTATCTGATGTCAGCGTGACCCGGTCTGTTGGACCTAAATATTTAAGAGACATTGTCTTATAAAAGCATATGCCCACTATTATTTTGTACATATAGAAAGCCACACAAACCTATGACTTTTCGTAATGTAGTCGGAGTAGAACAGGTGTAAAGAGCATGTTCACAGGACCATAACTCAGCATAGAGCAGAAATGTCAGCGGCACAAACGAACCAGACAGTCACCTGGGAATAGACTAAATACAGCCTGCCTAATGCTGTTAATGACCGCATTTTTTGAGTAAAATTTGTAACAGAATAGGCCTGCTTAAAGAGGGATCTGGGAGTTTTCTGCTTTCTGCTATAAAGTTTGGACTTTTAGAAATGAGAGGCTTAGCAACAATCATACGCTCACCTACAACGCACAAAATTATGAAGGCGTGTAATGAATAGCTTTTTTTGTCCTCTCGTTTAATCTACTAAAATAATTAGCATAGGCTATGTTGCTATGACACTTAAATTCATGTCTCATGTTACCTGTGGTGTTGTTGGTCGTTAGAAGGTTGGTTTGTCTAAAATCTGTTTGGTTATGGTTGGCGACGTAAATGTAACCCAAAATGACACGAGAATTTAAAATACCCATATAGAAATCTAGTGGAAATATCGGTTTGGCCGATATTCAGAGGCATTGTGTTTTGCGATGATTGCAGGACCGAGTAGAGCAACGATGAGGATAATGTAAGCCTGCGGCTGTCATGACAATTACAAAGTGTGGTCTCCAAACCAAGTACTGTCTCAAAGCCTGTCCATGTAAAAAGTCATAAGAGAAAACGATGCAGTTTTGATATGTCAGAACTTTCATTCTCAGAATTTACAAACTCAAAGTGATGTACGATTTGAATAGTGGAGTAGGCTTATTACAAATGTGTTAAACACTCAACAATTCTTAGTATCTTAAAACGTGCAGTGGCAGGACGCTTCTGTCCATTTCTTTAAAAAATTGGTAACCCCAAAATCATTTTTCATTGTTCAGTTTTAAAGCAGCGTTTTCTTCAGCATAGATTTGTGAAATCGTGCATTAAACCACATCCTCGCTCGCGTAAATTATGCTGACGTCAGACTGTTCAGTCAGCTACAGTACCTTCGGGGTAAATGGAAACTGTCTCTGTTAACTCTGTCGGTAGCTATCTATAGTCTTCAGTCGTAGTTTACCTAGTTTTCACCCGGTTATGATGGTCTCAGAGCTAATGTCATAACCTATGGTATTATAATATAAAATAAGCGTTATAAATTATGCCAATAATGTTATTTGTCTAATAATGACGTACTGGTATTATCAGTATCAGTGGCACTGAGGTACAAATTGAACAGCTATAATTTAATTCTCTTAATCGGTTCTTTGTCTCTGTTATTGAGATATTGAATAAAATGCAGTGATGAGCGGGGCAGTGGTCAGTGCGCCTTTGACAGGGTGGGGATAACTGCAGAGGTGCAGTTGCGAGCATACTTTTCAGGCCTCTGCAGCACTCCACATTCTGCTGCACTGAGGAGAATTTTTTTTCTCTCCTTTTCTGGATGAGTTCCCACTGATGCTGCATTTCTTCCTCATCAGAGGTCTATCCTGCCTCTACACACACACACACACACGCACGCGCACACATGCACACACACACTGTCCTCTGCTGGTGCAGGAGGAGACAAACCTCTTGGCACTCACTAATTTACTGCATGGTTAACACACACACACACACACACACACACACACACACACACATACACGTGCTCTCAAGCCTCTGTTAAACATCTTCATATAAATAAACAAAGCTGAAATGGGAAAGTGTCCGTGGGAAACAGACGCACAAACGTTAAGCAGTCACATAGTGTACTGTGGACAAATATAGTGTCTACTGTTTTTACTGTTAAGGCAGCAGGTCAATAACAAAGACGTATTTGCTGGAAAGGAATAAGTCAGACTGAATCATAAACAGTCAATCTACACCCCCTCTCTATTTTCCCCTCCCCTCCCCTCTCTTTACCACCCCCCTTGTCTTTTCTGTTTTCCCTTCCACCTCTTCACTCAAGGTCACTGAATAAATTAAAGTCGTGTTAAACGCTCAGAGCTGCTCTGAGGTGCTTTTGTCAGTGTTGAGTTTTCCAGCAGTGTGGAACATGTCTTTGAAAAGGTTTTTTGTTTTTTTTTACACAGCTTTTAATGCTTAATACATATACAAAAATGGATTCTAAAGGCTAATTCCTTGAAACACACACACACACACACACACACTTTAGAGAAAACCCCATTCCAAAACTATGTCTCTTTAAGAGATGATTTACCTGTAAATGATATTTCTTTTAACAAATCTTTAACATTTCTTTTCCCTTTAGAGAATTTCTATTTTGAATTTTTTTGCTGATGTTTTACTTAGAAATGCTGTATTTTCTCAGTTTAATTTATTTTTTTGTTCTTTGTATATAACCAAATAGCAACATACCATTTTTCTTAAACTTGGGATTGAAAACAAAAACAAACAACTAAAAACACACACACACACACACACACACACACACACACACACACACACACTAAATAGTTTTTTAATGTATTGTCATGACCCTACTTTTCTTTTCTCTATTATCTTTGTGATACAAAGTAAGTTGGTTCCCACTACACTACTCAACATGTATTGTTTGGCTTATGTCAAAACCACGGAGCTGTAAGATACAGGCCTATGTCTCCATGGCGATCACTACAGTCTATACATACCTGCTCTCCTCCCTTCCAAACAGACACAAATGATGGTACACTTGTGTAATACTGTCCACAACACGTCAAATCATCACCAAGAACCTCTGACATAAGGTCTGACAGTTGAAAAGAAATGGAGAGTTGATGGAGAAGTATACCAAGGAGACACTCTTGTTATCATATGTTTGGGTGAGGTTTGACGTAACCAACACCTGTGTTTTTCAAAGCCATGAAACAGTGTAAAAACTGATCTCCATGGTGGACCCACATTCAGACCGATTCCACTGTCAGAGTCCAAAAATGTGTTTCATGAAAAGAAATATATTTTTGCTGATATGTTAGTTGTGAATAAGTCCATCACGGTCCAGCTATGCTCTTCTGATTCTTTACAAAGCTACTATGCCAGTTTTGTATTTACATGACTTCTCATTAAGTCTGCAGATTTAAACCCAGTCATAGCATGGCTGTTCATCACATTTATAAGACAACCTGCTAACACACATATTTAAATGAAAAGTTTGTCTTGTATGTCTTCACTGATACCATGTATGTTGTATGAAGTTGTTTTTTCCATGTAATTACTGGAGCACCCAGTCTTTATAAACATAATTTAAAAAACATCTTTAAAATCTTTAAAAGGGAAAAAAATCAAGTAAACACCAATGATTCTGTCCACATTTTGTATCACAACATTTATACATATGATTTTAAGTGATAAAAACTAATACATTCTCCGTGGTTCAGACTATAACTTATGGCAACGAGTTCTGACTGATCTTGAATTTTGCAGTGTATGTGCATCCACACATTGATAACTTTGTTTAGGGTAAAATGTTAAAATCTCACCAGCCCTATGTGAGACACTAAACCACCAGATGGCAACATTTCCCCCCCTCACAGAACTCCATAATCTGGGACATCTCTGTTTGTGTCCCACACCCAGAGACCGTACCTAAACAACAACTCAACGGGAGGAAAATGACTAAGGTTTACTGGAGCAGCGCTGGTTTAAAAATAATCTGGCCAGAGAGACTTTCAGGACAGGGCTGAGAGACAGAATCTTACTGAAAAAAAATCTATCTTTATACAGAAACAGGATCTAAAATCAAACGTTATTGAGTTATAGTTGTGTTAGATCATGGTGATGTAGAGTTGAAGAAACATGCTGATGCTCCAGTGAAATCAATTTTAAATGGTAAATAAAGACGACGCACTCTGACAGTGGACCAGGGGTCTTTTACTTTGGATTTACACTGTATGGTTACTGTTTAAACACAAGACCAGGTGTCATGACCATCCACATGTGTGGTCTGTCTGGTATGACAAAAAGTGTTTTTTTTTAATAGTTCACTTACAGACTGGTTGCACACATTCCTCATTCTCACACTCTCACACACATATACACACACGCACACACACAGAACACAAACTCCAGACTAAATTTCAAAAAATAAGAAATGTTTTATTTCTTTTACAAGACTTCCTTTAAAACTCTCTAAACACCCTTTACAAATATAAATTGAAACTGTGGTACAAATGAAAAGAAAATGTACGAACAGACATGTATTTTCTTGAAAACATTATTAAACTCAATACTAGAATTTTGCTCTGATATATAAACAAAGAACTTAATAGTGCATGTAATTCAATAGTCTCTGAGAAACAAACGGCCATCTCGTGCAAGTCTAGATTTAGCAGGCATGCGAGCTGGAATATACTTGACAGTTCTGTTAAAAAAGGTTGGTTGTGATTAAAACCTTGAATAAACATTGAAATCTCATTATTTCTTCTCTCTCTCTTTCTCTTGATTGCATGTCCTCAAAATGGTGGACCAGTCCTGAGGAATTACTGGTGGCTGAACCATGTGCGGCTGCAGAGATTAAACACTTAAGAGTCCCCTTAACAAACACAGACACACACACACACAGACACAGACACACAGACACACACACACACACACACACAGAGTCACCCTCATAAACATACACACACACACTCCAGGAAGTGATGGCACGTCCTCTCCAGCGCTGTAGGGATGGGGGGGGGGGGGGGGGGGGTTATTGTGTTTAGCCCAGCTGGTCTGACAGGTCATATCCCATCACAAGATCCTTTTTAAAAGGAATCAATACCAAAACCCACTCATGCATGCTACTTACACTATTGCACACAATCACATGACCACCCAGATGACTCAGCAGATTCATCCAAAAACAGTTAAGACAGTGACACCTGAGCTACAGATTCACTTTAATCACAAATGAACCCCGTTCAACACGGTCAAACAGGCCAACCCGCCTAGCTACAGGAGGCTGGTTAAAAACTAAGTTTAGCTTTAGCGAATGATAGATTGTGGTTTATCTAGATAGTTGAAGACTATCTTGGCAGGTTAATGAGTGGACAGTGTTAAGCTGTACTCTGTCACCTCCTAGTTTCTGTCTGGTACTCAGTACCTGGGTTTAGTCATCATCATCTCCACCATCGTCATCATCGTCATCATCATCATCATCATCTTCCTCATCATTATCTTCTTCCTCATTGCTGCTAGCTTCAGAGATTTCCTCATCTGAGCTGTCCACCTCTAGAACTTTCTTTGGTGCTTGCAGATGAATAGCTTCCTCTGGTTTACTAATGTTCTCACACAGAAAAAATACACACACACACACACACACACACACAAACACACGTGCATATGCACACATGCACGTACACAGGCATGCACGCACACAGGCACGCACGCACGCACGCACGCGCATACACACATATGCACATACACACATACACAAATTGTTTGTTCAGTCACACAGTCCTTTTCCATTAACAGTTTAACTTGGAGAATAGGCTTGGATTACCCTTTACCCTTACTGTAATACTCCACCCAAAACCGCTTCCTACAGTGCACCAAAGCTTGAAGGGGTCCACTTTGTGTCTTGAATCATTGAAATCATAAAGTCTCTCTTTTTCACATCCAATGGATATTTTTCCTGAAACACGTCACCGAATCACAAAACATTTGTGCATTTTGTTTGAGGAAAAGGTACATAACTTGCGTGCTCTGTTCATGTAGGAAGCGTGGACCTGTTGGGAATGCTGTTAAATGTCAGTTAAGTCCAAATCCCCAGAGCCCCAAGCGGAGATACAACCATACCCAAATTCAAAGGCCAATCCACCAGTCAGCCCCATCGATGTCAAAGCCGCACTCTGATGTACGTCAGTAGACCCCACACCAGGGTTAGTATTCACAAAATCACAGCCCAATGACAAGTGCGGTCCAAGTCATTTTGTTTCAATTGTTTTTTTTGTTTTTGAAGTTGTATAAATTGGCTGTGATTACTGTGACATGACTTAATGGTTCTTAAAACCTGGCGTGCTGAACACACATCTTGCATTAAAAGGACTATTTGTTAAAAATGATCTTCATCAAAAGCTTTGATTTTGATGCCTAAAAAACCCAAATTTGATAGGACCAGTTGTGTTAAAACAAAAGAAAAGAAAGAAAGAACAAGAAAGTACATTGATTTTAAAAACAATTTCTCAGAACACGCTTCACATTCGTAACTTATGCAGCTCATCATTCTACACAAAATTTACAAAAAGTAGAAAAAAAACAAAAACAAAAAAAGGACAATAATAATATTACAGGTATTGTAAAATAGTGTACAGAGTGGCAATTTGTTCGCTAAAGTAAAAAAAAAAAAAAAAAAAAACAGAAACAGAAAGTTCACCCAATCCTCTTCAGTCATACATAATCAGACACACATTCACCAGACACCAAACAGTTTTCTTTTTTGTCTGAAAAACAAACCCGTCACAGAAAAGGAGACTGCATCTCCAATAGGAGTGTAGAGACACGCCTTTTGGAACTGCAGACACGCCCACTTGACTGTGTAATAGAGGCCACGCCCCCCAGCGAGCTCCTCCCTCTCTCTCACCACACTGTCGGGTCCTTCCACTGGCGTTCCTCAAACTCAATATCCGTCTCCCTGTTTTGTTTCCGCCAAGCCCGAACTCCAACCACCACTAAGACTATCAGGAGCACTGCACCAATGGCACTGGCAACAATTATGAGCAGAAGATGGATCTCAGAATAAGTGACTGAGAGAGGGAGAGAGAGAGAGGGAGAGAGAGAGAGGGAGAGAGAGAGAGAGAGAGAGAGTGAAAGAGGAGATTGTTACTTCAACAAAAGAGTGAAAGACTGAAAATATGATGCAAGGTGATATTACTCTTCATGTCAAGCTTTAGAAAAAACTCGTCCAAAACACTAAAAACCACTTTGTCTGAAATATCCCATGCTGAACCCTTGTGAAAGCGTGGTTACTGCTAAACAGCACTTCCCTTTGAATGCTTGAGAGGAAGAGGTTATTTCTTTTTCTTTTCTACTATACAGTGGTACAGTAAGGTTTTGGTAGATATTGATCAAAATCCTTAGTCTGAGCAGGCCTCATTTGTAGAAACAAAAAATAATCCCCAGTACAAACTTCACCATGATAAAAACCTCACCATCTCTCCAAAAATCCCAACATTATATTACTAATGCCTAAACACAATCTTCTGCTACAGCAAGGAACTCCAGCATAATTAAACAAAATCTTTTCTACAATAGTTCCAGTAAGCAAACTCTGGCTTCAAACACATAGCCTTCAACATATATTATGAAAACATGACCTTAGTGAAGACACTGATATTATAACTGTTTTGGAGGAAAACAGAACAGGAATTAAGGATGATGTAGAAGGCCAAGTATGACGTTGCTTATTTTAGATATTTTTTTATAACATTTATATTTTATTTTCCCCACATTTGAACTTTCCTCCAAAGCCCTTTGGAAACGTTTAACCCTGACAGTGGTAATGTAATCCACTGAGTCATGACATTTCTGATCTGAGAGCCATTCAGATATCTTTTAAAACACTTCCCAGTGAAAAGGCCTGAACATATAATTATTGTACAACGAAATTTGTACGACTATTCATGCCTAGAAAATATGAAATCTCTTCTGTTAGTCCCCGTTCAGTAGCCCCTGTAGGTCTCACCTGACTCAACAACCTTCAGGTGGATCTCTCCCACAGGTCCGTGGACGTCTGGAGGGTTCTTGACCTGGCAGAGGTAGGTTCCGTTATAGTTGAACTGGACATTCTGCAGGGTGATGGACGCATCCTGGCTCGAAACATCCCCTGACCAGATGACATGTTCCTTAAACCGCCCTTCAGTGGGAGGATAACCTGTCTCCTGGTAAAAGAAAAGCTACATGGAAAAAGCAGAGAAGGAGGGAAGGAGGGAGAGGGAGAGAGAGAATGAGAGAGAGCGAGAGAGAGAGAGAGAATACTGTCACCCTTCTTTCAGACTCTTTTGGATCAACACCAGTGGAGAATATAATTATTTAAATCTTTGCTTACTGCCACTGAAACAACTTTTTCCATGTGTTCCATCAGTGAGCTAAAAAAAAGACATTCCTGTTCAGTCTTATGCATTCCTGTTCAGTCTTATGCCCACGCCATTCCACTCTATTCAGTCCTAGGGGGGAAAAGGTCCTGCCATCTTTTGCTCTCCTCTCCTAGTTAGCATCTGTTAGCTTTTTCCATGAGGAATGTGTGATTGTAATCTTCTGATAAAAAAACCAGGAGAATTCTGAACCTCTGAACGGGTTTTGTTTTACGGCTTTGTTTTACGCTCACTTACCGATTCCTCCACGTTCTTCCCGAGCGGCCGGAAGCTCCAGGACACAGAGAGCATTTCTGAGATGGGTTTAGTGGATTTAAAAGTGCACTTAAGTTGGACGTCTGTGCCGTTCACAGCCTCAAGTTCCTTCGTCACTATAACTTCCATTGCTGTGACGTGCAACAAACCTAGTAACAAGAATGAAAGGTTTTTCAGCCAGTAACTGACATAGAAATAATAGAGGGCTTGAAACTGCATTAGACTGCCTGACACAGTAATATATTCAGAGGATTATGATTTGTGAACACTTTTTTTTTGTGCGCAAGAAAAAAATATTCATGATCCAATAGCTGTTATTCTTCCTCAGTTATCCCACAGTATCCACAACAGGAAAGACTAGGCATAAGGTGACTGATCTTTAATGGGACAATCATCATGGAGAAGATGCCAGCGGGCTCAGTCAGAGAACTATGTCATGGAACCTGTTTAAGTCGTGGTGTTACACAAATTCTTTGAACAAGGAAAGGGGAAGCAGAGAGGAATGAGCAGTGCACTACACAGTGCATTCTGTGTTAGTGTCTGCTGTCACCGGTGATTAGATGTCAACAGACTTGACATCTAACCCAAAAAAAAATCAACTGGGGATGAGTTAAGTTAAATGAGGACCTTTCCAGATGGTGCAGTCAAGCTACGGTTGCATCTCTTTCCTATCTCCCTTTTCCTGGGTAACGAGATGTTAACAAACCATAGAGTTTATGCTTTCAGTTTCAGTAGATTAAGGTAAAGGAACTCAAGCTGTATGAAAAGGGAAAGGGCAACGTGCCTCATTGTGTTCACGATGTCGTGTTGGAACGGGGGTACTGATTGAATAGAGGAGTTTCAGTTAATGCTGGCAAGAAGCTGCTGAAATGAAAGCGATGAGACCATTCAAATGGTTTGTCCACACTGCAGAGAATTAATTTGCAGAGAAAGCTAAAACGTATTTCAAGTTTATAATTTTTGATCAATTTTTATCACCGATCGCTTCCTTAGTACCCCAAATATAACAGAGTAATATAAAAAGTAACTGAGAGAGATTAAAAAATCTATGTTACTGTAATGCAAAGGGACATGCTACTGATTACAATAATAAGTATCCAATTTCAGAGTAACCTACCCAAAGTCCACCTGAATTAGACAAACCATATCTATTCTGAAATGCACAGCTAAGAGAGCTAGTCAGACCCATAATGGAATAAAAGAATTTCCCTTCATCTGGGCAGAAGCGGCAGTGCATTCAGAAGGAGGTATCTCTGTTAGCGACGCTGACCTTTTGTGGCGACGTCCCTGTGTAAGTGTGTCTATCTGGGTTTGCGTTTGCTGGCTGACTTGTTTACATTTCACTGGTCTAAACTCGCTGTGATCCAAGTGCTTACTGTTTTTGGCCTTGAGAGAGACTCACAGATAAAACTTCACAGAAACAACCTCGACACGGTGGTTTCTGTCAAATAAAACGAGTAACATTGGCCTCAGAACTCAGGTTTTCTTCAAATTTCTCATTTTACACATCAGCTCATAACCTTTTGACCATGCCGATCGCGTGAGCGCCCAGCCAGGTTGGCACATTGGTAAAATATAATGTTCTTGGGGAGAAATAATAAAATTATTAATCTGATGGATTACAGTGGCTGGTTTTCAGTTTCTTCCTCTATCAAACACTCAAACCTATCATCAGAATTGCACTATTATATATATATATATATATGTGTTGTCCAGCAGGAACTAAGAGCCTGAGACTCCAGTCAGCATGGCCCAAATTTAGACCAATCCAAAGCATCAGCATTTATAAAAAAACAGGCGCCCTATTCATTTTGTCTATTTTCTACATGGAAAACAAATGAACCACCCTGGCAGATTAAGAGGAGGATGATTCAGAGATTCTTACAATGGCAGTATTGCCCAACTGGTTATCTACAGAGAGACAGTAGTCTAGGACAACCTGTATCTTCTCAAGGCCGCAACCTTTCTGTGCACTTAATTTCCAGAGCGAAAACCTTTCCTTCTAGTATTTCATTTCTCTGTAGTATGTCTATTTCTCTGTTTCAGATGATGGTATGGTCCAACACTACACTTAGCTCCATTACCAGCACTAAATCTGTAGCTCAATTTAGATAAAGTACACAGAAGAGGTTTTTATAGTGTTTTTTCCCCCCATCTGTCCTCCTTTCCTGTGTTTGTAGAGATGCCGTCCGCATCAGATTTATTTGTACAGCAAATAATCTGTTATAGTAAAGCATACAGTTGTTTATTTGTGTAATCAATGTGCTGAAACTGTCTGTAGATGCAATTAGACAAGTTAGAACATGGAAGAGAAAAAGGGAGAGCCACACCAACACTAACAATCACTCTAGTACTCAAGATCAATTTAATACAGGTATGCGGTGATCACAGCGGACAATGGATGAAGTATAAAATAAACAGAGTGTCCGTGATCGCACACACACACACTGTGAGCAGTGGATAGAACCTCTGCACTTAACCCATCCTATACACCGGGCACAGAGGCACACACACACCGGGCGCAGAGGCAGTAATACATAAGTATCTACACATGTCTTTGTATGTCTGTCTATGTTGTCTATCTACATATTACTTAGGACAATAGACAAAGGACAACAGAAGCTCTTATGGATGTTTGCCCTTTAGTAATTGTGACAGATAAAGGCCACGAAGTCCAGGAAAACAAAAGCAACTAGGACAACAAAACAAACCTGGACCTGTGAGATGAGGGCATGTCTGAGAGTCCTGACAAATTAGTGCTGAAATGCCTTTAGAGAGCCATTTCAGATGGGCCAGAGATGACACCAATGATGATGATGATGATGATGATGATGATGATGATAATAATACACTCAATATGATTATACTTCACTGAACACATTTATTTAAGATTTCAGTTCTAGCTGAATGAGTGGTTCATTGCTGGTGTATTTCACTTTTATAATTAACACTCAGGTTTATATATATGAAAAAAGTACAATGTCAGAAAACAATGACAAATGTCTGTTATTCTATTTGGCAAATCATCATTCACTGCAGTTTGAGTTGGGAAGTAGGTGCAAAATCCCCTCCTTAAGGTCTGTGGTTACTTTTTGCACCAAGATTGCATGTGTGGGTGTGTGTATTTGTAAAAATACTACATGAACATTCCTTCACTACACACCAGATTTGAAAGAGATCCCTGGAATGCCAAAGCCATTATCCAAGAATTACAGCCCATACAGGTGTATATCTAATCAAACAAGTCTCAACAGTTGCCTAATTCACTGAGGAGCCTTAAAAAGATGCACATGGCTGAAATCTCAATGAAATAGTTGTCAATCAAACAGTCCAACTGTAGGGACCCCATGTAGTAACAGAGGTAGGTAGCTTATTTCATGCTTGTCAACGTGTCACAACATACACTAGGCAGCAAAGGGGACATCATTTACAGGGTTGAGAATGCTAAAGTGCTCTGCATAGTGTTGCCAGCTCTGCTGACTTTAATGTCATGTTTAAATAGCACTGTTAGGCTGTTTCACTGACAGTAGTGTTACAGCACAACATAGTGAACAATGCACCAGTAAACTCAGACATGACGGACAAGATGTACGATGCTTTTCAGAGAAGATCTGATTTTCATCATAATTAGCATTAGCTATCAGACACCCAAAAGAAAACCCTACAGTGCCTTCTAGCCACTTTCATAAATTACATATCACAAAAGACAGTTCTGAAGTGTCACAAAATAACGTTAGGCTAAAGCCCTAAATATTTAAACTGGGGAACACTTCAGCAGATACAAACATCCCCAAACAAATGAAAATGACTAATTTTAGGCACGCATGTGCATTTCTCCTAGACATTCTCATCATTAACCACCTACTTATCCTTAAAACTCTTCTGTCCAATCTTTAAATCCTTACTCAAAATCTGACTACACTGCCACCAATAACACTATCACATAACCAAAAATTATGTGTGTGTGTGTGTGTGTGTGTGTGTGTGTGTGTGTGTGTGTGTGTGTGTGTGTGTGTGTGTAACTAAAGTTTGATGGTCTGGATTTGAATCTGTCAGGCCCAGCCAGCTGCTACACAGAAAAATGAGCTTAACTAAAGACAAGTTTGCACTGGACTCATCTTTTGAGACAGCATCAAGACAGATTGATAAGGACTCTTTAAGCATCTGAAGAATGGTTCAACAGACCTCTCACATCTGGCCCTCACAAGATACTGGCTTTCAAAAACAAAACATGGATTTTGTTGTATAGTCAGTGAACATTATGCAATCTTAGCATGACCTGAAACCCATAAGAATTCAAAGAATGTCTAAATCAAAGCTTATTTAATTGCTTGTGTGCCGCTGGACAATGGCAACCAATCATTTCATGCAGATGAATCTGAAGAACTGAAATTGTTTGCTGTGAAATGTAATTCTATTCTATGTAATTCTATGTAATTCTACAACAGAATATGAACCATATCAACTGAGCAGCATCTCAACACTGTCATTATTAGCAGTTAATGTTGTCCTTTAGTGTGCTGTGTGAGGTCAAGAGAGCATATTCTGTCTTTTTCCCATTAAAAACATAAACACTACCACAATTCTGAGCAGTTCCACTCACATAAACACACAAATGCATTCCACTGCACAAAAGCACTTAAAAGCAATTTAGATTTAATCCCACAAAACAAAACAATGTAACATATGATGATTTTGTTACACATTCAGTACACATTTACTCGGAATTGATTTTCCTTATTTGGAAATCAACAATTGTTTAAATAAATTACAAATCTAATTATCAATGTAAATTACTGTCTAACCGAATACGTCACATTTGTACACAAATTAATGCAAACACACAGTCTCGTAAACCAAGCTCTTGCTTTCTCGAACCAGATTTTCCCAGACTGTATTTAGAGACAGATGTGCCACAGTGCAACAGGCTACAGTCACGCCGAAACCACGACTAGAATGACAACACGCCCTCCCGGACGTACCTATGTCAAACATACGCACATACACACACACACACACACGCAAGATCACACGCACGCGCGCGCGCGCACGCCCACGCCATGTTGCAAACCAAAGCCTTGCTTGGGTTCTTGACTGAAAGTTTCACACACCGTATTTACAATGGAGTGTTACACAGCGCCAACAAACTTTGCAGTACAGTCCCAGTCAGATGCACCCTTGTTATAAAAACGACATGATACATAAAGGAAACACATTTGTCATCGACATTTTTGTTCCTAGCGACAGGTTTAAGATTACACTGCCGAACCCTTTTCTTAACCCTTATCTCAACCACATTATGAAAAGGTAAGGGAGGAGCATAATATGAAGGGGAAACACTCAGCAGCCTTTATATTTTGTAATAAAAACCTGAACCTTAAAACACACACACGCACAGGATAAGCACAGCTCAGATTAGACCTACTTTCACTTTGCAGAATCCAAATCCAATAAGAACCAGTCAAGAATGTTTTATACAAAAGAATAACTAGCCTACCGAGCATAATTTTAGAATCATGTCACCAAAACAACACATCGAGTTAAAGCTGGCTAAATCTGCTAATTTTTAAATTATACATTTAGTTTCGAAACAAATCCGACCATGAGAAAACATATGTCTGCTAAGTGTATACTTGGCTTACTCTTTTGAATGTATGAAGTTTACTAGGATAGTTGACACAATGTGTCAAATCTTGTTGACATTAAACAAAGTACAGCCCGAACCTGGGGTGTTGTGGTGTTAAGACATCGTATGCCCGATTTTGGAAAGACAGGTGGCGTCAAAATTCAGTTCACAAGAGGGACCGGTGATTTTACGTCCGGACGGTAGAAAAAACCAAACACAATAAATGCAGTTAAAACACACATCCGACCTGAGTAAACTGAAATGAGGAGCATTTTTTTAGGAGAATCTGGGTATCATTCGAGCTATTCGTCACAGCGAAGATTCCAGCTAAGAACATTTTACAATAGTTGTATCGTAATGGCGGATTTGATCGATTCGGTGGCAGATATCTTAGGTGGCCAACAGGATAGACAAGTCTTTATCGGTTGCGGAGTAGTTCAATCTAAAAAGACAATGATCCATTTTGACCTTATAAATAACTGAAGAGTTTCCTCTTTGAAAATGACACGAAGTAGCGTACCATACAGGAAGTTGTGCATAAAGACACTCACCTGGCGCAAGCCCGACGAGGACAGCGAACAGGTAAATCCATCTGTGACACATTAAAGCGAACATCTAAGAAACTACCAACCCTGCTACTGACAACTTATCCTACGAACACCGTTTGTCACTCGTAGTCTAGGCTACTTTATAAAATGTATACTTATCAGATACAAGTTACAACACTTTGGGGGGAAACTTCGAAAGCCCTATTCACACGGTGTTTAGTCGTCGCTTCTGCCTGTTGAACTGTATCACAAGCCGCCAGAGGTGGAGTCAAGTCAAATCCAAATGCAACAAAACCTGTCTTGTGAACAATAAATGTTTAAAAAATCGTTTACAGCTGATCTATTTTGGATTACAATTACAAATGTATATGTCTGACAGCATTATTACTGGTTCATTAGTTTTATGGATGACTTTAAGACCTATGTTGAAATAAATGCCACACAAAATGTTTCCTGTTATGTTGTTGCTTGCCTGCCTCCAAGGTACTCTACTGGATAGGACGTCCACTCTTTAAGAAAAACTGAACATTATTCACAACCGAGTGAATTGTGCGGAGTTCATACATTTCCTAAGCTCCAAAATACCAACGCATTTCAAAGTTGCACTGTTAGGACACGCCGCCAGGTTTTGCACTCTTTGCGCGTCAAGGCATGCTCTCTGCTCTACGAAATGTGTGTAAGTACTAGTTTAAGAATTACCTGAGACACCCGTAACTAACATTATCTGTGGCACATTTGGCTCTAAACATGTAAAAATACATTTATCAGAATAATATTGATGCCCACTGAAAACATTTCAGTGGCTTTGACACAAAACATAATAAACAGGAATGCCTCATCCACGCCTCTTTTTTTTCGTTTTGAACGCATATTTTCTCAAATGATTAAATGAATATCAGTTCTCCCCACACTAATCACGGACATCTACTGGCAGTTCTCCCCTCATTATGGAACGCGTATAGTGGTCCACCCGCAACTGCATACAGCTGTGCTGAGTTGTGTTGTTGAGCGCGATTGTCTGTGTCTGGATATTGTACAAGCTGCGGGTAGTGAAACATAGAAAAGGACCGTGACCCATGATACCTGGACTGTGTCCCTATCTTGGATTAATTTTTTGATTCTTTATTTTTCCAGAATGACAGTTTGGTTTGAGAGATTTCTTAAGGCTGACTCTTCAGCTCCGATGTCTGCGTTTTGACCGTTTTAATTTCATCAAATTAGAAGTCGCGAAATTGCAGTGTAGCATAAGCTATGATATCCTGGTATCGCCACTGGCTTTAAGCTTTCCGTATCTGTCTCTGTATCTGGCTTTGAAACTGGTTCCGGCGCCGCTGAATCAAGGGTGTCCTCTCTTACAGTTTGTTAAGCCTTAGGCAGACATGGCAGAACCCTCTGCAAAGCACTATCAATGTTATAATTAATATAAGGTCAGTTTCCCCTGTATCATTAAAAATAAAGTACCACAAAAAGTTATGGTATGCTTGAAACTATTCCAAACTCGTGTTTAGACTCATTATGCTGCATTCACAACTGCTCACATAACTGTTGCAACCTAAGAATATATAATTTTTGCATAAAAACTTCTCACGATTCGTTTCCCCAGTCACAAAACAAATTAACAATGACGACACTTCAACTATATCAGGGGCAGTGATTGCAGTGGTTTCAAGAGCAGGCGAGTTTCTTTTCAGAGATGTAACGACTGCAGCACTTTGTTTTCGCATGCAAACGCCGCCTGTTTACGTAGGTCAAAAATTAAGGATCGGCTGTGACTTTTCGTAGTGCGTTTTTGCCGCCATCGTGTGGCTGTGGTGGCAACAACAAGGCTAAGCGCAGCAGCTGGTGATAAAACGGTACATTTAATTAAATCTTTCGACATTTGAAGACTGGCTGCGATTTTTTTTAAACAAAGTGCTCTATATCCATATTTTGTCTGACAACGTGTGTTTCACATTTTGCCTTTTCATTCAGAAATTGATATGATGGGGATGGCCTGTTGTACACTAAATATCTACCGCATCAGTGAAAGCGGGAGTGCATCGGCCTCCTCCTTTTCGTGAGAGAAAACTGGCTCTCATTTACGTGTCTGCAGCATTGAGGGGGAAAGCTAACGGGAAATGTGTGACGACATTGCTAGGCGGAAGTGTGTCCCAGAAAGCCGTGAGACAGACCGGTTGCGTTGGGCTGGAGACTATCGATTCTTAGGTAACCAGATTCCTCTCTGAGCATCTCTTGGTATTTTCTGCACTAATGTGTACAGTATTCAAACGCCCTTGTAAACGGAATGTTTCAATGCAATTTCTCACGCTTCCTACTCTCTAAATAGTCGGACGTGTTTGCACAGGGAGCGACATCCACACCGACACAACAGTATTCTTGTCCAATCCGCCTGCAGTCCTGCAGCCTCAGCCTGCGTACGTGAGGAGTCACGGCCCGTCTGTTCAGCAGAGACAGTAGCTACTGGAAAACGGGACACGCGGTTTAGCTTGTGCTAAAAAGGTGGGAATACATTTCTAAGTAAATTTCAGGAACGCTTTAGGGTACATAAACTTCAGCTGGGATCAAACCTAGGTCCTGAGAATTTTCAACGTGATGTTAGCTAACATTGCGCTTTTGTAGTTGCTGTTAAAAGCAGACGAGAGAACGTGCATAATTTTAATTACCGCTTCAGTCAATAGCTGATGAAAGTAAACACTGTTAAATTACAGGAGTAAAAAAGCAAAGCTTTTGTGGTCCTAGACATCAGTGTTTCAGACTCCGAAATTACCACGCTTCGTCCGATATTCATTAAGCCATTTTCCCGGCTGTTACCATGCAAACAAGCTCTCTTTGTGTAACGGTACAAGGATGGAATTGATGCATCAAATGTTATCAGTGCACTTTTCACATGAAGCGCGAGCAAGGCCCGCAAACACTTCTTTAATACAAGACAAAAGTGAGGGAACTTCCACAAAACATCGAGCAAAGGAGAATTACGACAGAAAATTTACATTAAAAGGTGTAAATTGTACAGTATACCAGTCTGGCTCTATTTGTCACGAAATGAGTCGCTGATCGCGAGTTTCCAAAGATCTACCCTATGTATGAGTTTTTAGCATACAAGCTTTATACAATAGTGATCAGCCAATTTAAAGTGACTCACAAACACAGTGTGTATTGCTGCATAAATTGTAAAATATTCATTCCAGTTTATATACTT
Organism: Chanos chanos; assembly: GCF_902362185.1. Classification (NCBI taxonomy): domain Eukaryota; kingdom Metazoa; phylum Chordata; class Actinopteri; order Gonorynchiformes; family Chanidae; genus Chanos; species Chanos chanos. The sequence goes on from NC_044502.1 coordinate 27,159,401, forward strand.
ATAATCTGTTTTTGTATATATATTATATATGTATGTATTGCCTCTTTTATGTGTTTATAAAGACAGCACATTTGTGTCCATTTGTATGTGAGTAAAATGAATGGATGTGCTTCATATAAATATATGTATGAATGCAGCAGTATTGAGTTATTGTGTAAATAAAACATATAAAATCTAACATGGCTGTTTTTATCCCTGTAGAATGAGTGAAGAGGAAAACCCTGCTGCTATTCCTGCCCCTGTGCAGGATGTGCAGGGAGATGGACGCTGGATGTCACAGGTGTGTGTGTGTGTTTGCACATGTGTGTTGGGTATTTCATGATGTACATATAATAAACATTAAACGTAGATCAACCTATTCAACTAGTGTTCGCTGCTGTATGAACATGGTTTAGTGCTATCACTTAATGTGTGTGTGTGTGTGTGTAGCATTCTCGGTTTGTCCAGGAGTGTAAGGATGCAGAACCTGATGTGCTGTTTGTCGGTGACTCCATGGTTCAGCTCATGCAGCAGTATGAGGTGAGTACATCATCTTACACCTGAGTTTGTGCGCGCGTGTTTGTGTGTGTGTGTGTGTGTGTGTGTGTGTATGTGTGTGTTGTTATGGTTAAGTTGTCATTACAGCAGTTTGTGAATACTCAGTTTGTAAGCTGTGTCAGTTGTTTTGTGATTGGTTGATGTAGGTGTGGCGTGAACTGTTTTCTCCACTCCATGCTCTAAACTTTGGGATCGGGGGAGACACAACCTGCAACGTGTTGTGGAGACTGCAGAATGGAGAACTGGAGAACATCAGGCCCAGGGTGAGAAAGAGAGAGAGAGAGGAATGCAGAGGAGGATAGAGGAGTTGTTGTTAATTGTTCTTCAATGAATTTGCTCTTTGTGCATATTGTATTGTTATATTAACAACACTGAAACTGCCTGTCATTCCTGTGAAATACATCTGAATCTTTAACTATGGTAAAGGTAGGCAGGAATGGATGAGAGAGAGCAGAGAGAGAAAGAGAGGTAGCTGTGTATCTGTGTGTGGGTCTGCCCTCTCTGTAAGTTAAATCCACATCTTAGCCGTTACTTCTCTCCCTCACAGGTGGTGGTGCTGTGGGTAGGAACCAACAATCACGAGCATACAGCAGAGCAGGTTGCAGGGGGGATTCTAGCCATTGCACAGTTGCTCCACTCCCGTCTACCCAAATCAAAAATAGTTGTTCTTGTAAGTGATTATTTACATAAACAATTCACATATATATATATATATCAGGAACTCTTAATGGTGTATCTTGTGAATATGTTTTGTTAGTTTTTGTACAGCTCAGTGCAGCTGTGAATTGATTGTTGTGCCTGTCACTTAGGGTCTGTTGCCAAGGGGGGAGCTTCCTAACCCTCTGAGGGAGAAGAACGCTACGGTGAATAACCTCCTGCGTGCCTCTCTGCCTCGTCTCGGCCCTGTCCAGTTCCTGGACGTGGGCGGCGGTTTTGTGCACTCGGACGGCACCATTTCCTCTCGGGACATGTTTGACTTCCTGCATCTGACTGCCAGCGCCTACAGTACCATAGCAACACCCCTTCATGAGTTACTGCTCCAGCTATTGGAAGAGACGCCTCAGGAGAGGCGGGCCTCATTGGTCTGAACACCAGGAGATTGGAGGGGGTGTGTCTCAATCAAGAGAAGGGCAGGGTCAGATATGTTAAGTCTATCCAATGTGCGAAGACCTCCAACCATCATAGATGGACACTATGTAGAAAACATAGCTGCAAAATCACATAGAGAGACATCACTCACAGAAAGAGATCGAGAGAGTGAAAGAGAACAATAATTATTGTATAATAAACAAACAATCATATGAATTCACAAAAGAAGGAACAGTAGCACTTCAGGAGGTGTCTTAATGACAGAGAGGAAAGGTGATCACTGTAAAAGCACACATTACAAAACAAGAGAGAGATAGAGAAAGCAAGGGAGATGAGGAAGGGGATCATTAATGGTTCCAGGGATACAGATTATTACACTAACTGGTCAGTATTACTCATTGTAAGCCTCAGCTACCTGTAGCACTAATCTCTGCCAACCTCTCTGTGCCTTCACACTCTTATACACACACACACACACACATACTCACTCTCAATGCTCACCTAATTATAAGTATTACACCGGAAACAAATACCTTTTAATTCAAAATCTTCTGTCTTGCACCTCAGCTGATGCTTTCTATTTCTTTCTCTTTTACACACTCTCTCTCTCTGTCTCTCTGTCTCTCTCTGTCTCTCTCTCTCTCTCTCTCTCTCTGATGTCAAACTGTGTGATCCACTTATACCTTTCCTTTTGGTCCGCATTCTCTTTTGTCCTGTGTTTCTGTGCTTCAAGGGCAGCATAGCCCCTTCCTCTTTATCCCACGACCGGTTTGCCAAACTGGTCACCATAACGATGCTGAATATATAATAAAACCAGAGGGGAAAATGTGACGTCATGCGTGAGTCACACCCATAGAGAGTTTGTATATGTATGGCCATAGTATGAATATTATTCATGTACTGATGATCCAATGGAGTATCCAGTATGTGGCTGTAGAACTGTATGCTCTGAACGTACTTTTCCTTCACATTACTCCTGTCCTGCTGTGTGTGTGTGAGTGAGACAAAGAGACGTATAGAAGAACTCCCATTAATGCAAGAGAGGTCTGTATGTATGTGTGTGTGTGCAAGAGTGAGTGAGTGCGAGAGAGAAAGTAATAAACCTCAGCCATGAGTGTTGAGGTGTGTGTGTGTGAGAGAGAACCTCCACCATGAATAGGGAGGTGTGTGTGTGTGTGTGTGTGTGTGTGTGTGTGTGTGTGTGTGTGTGTGTGTGTATGAGAGTTCATATCTTGGAATGTGTGTATGTGTGTAGTAATAACACATTTGTATATAGTAACATTGCAAGTGTAAAGCTTGGATAGATTGCTCTGTGTATGTGAATGTGCTTGTTTTTGTGTGTGACCGTTTGTATCTGCTGCAAAGTGTGCGGTGTTAGGGCTATTGACTAATAAAGCACTATGTATGTGATTTCTTCAAGCCTGGATGTTTTTCAGACACACACACACTCACACACACATATATATATGTATATATATATATGTGTGTGTATCTATGTATATATATATAAAATTACAATAACTCCAGGAATATAATATATAATTTGTACAATAATCCTAACAGGCTTACTGATAAAACTATCCCAGAAAAACACATGTTAAAGTCATACTGGGAGTTTCAGCTTCTACTTTGGAATGTGTGATTTGCCAGCATGTGCCCTCTGTGGTGCCTCCTAGTGGCAGATTAGTCATATCCATCACACCTATGCTGATATTTCAAATACATCAGTGATTCTCACCTCCAGTCCTGGTGGCCCACTGTCCTGCACCTCTTTGTTTTAACTCAGGACTGACACATCTGATTCCGCTGATCAGTCAATCATCAAGCCCTTGATTTGCTCAATTACTGTGATAATGAAGTGTTAAAACAAAGACATGCAAGACAGTGGGCCCCCAGGACTGGAGGTGAGAATCACTGAAATACATGATATTTCATAAGTCCGCAGTGACAGAGTACATAATAATATCCCTGCATATCATTACAGTTAGTATCAACACCACTGGAATGTACAGGACACTAAAGCTAAGACAAAGTGGTCCTTGTCCAGAAATTGCAGATAAACATCTCAGAAATGCAGGGATGACAATAATGGAATTTTGTTGAAACGATGGATTTTTCCAACAACAGCCGGACAGCTCACACCTCCTGTAGAGAGCCTGTGAAACAAATGAACGAAACTTTGCACTAGAAGCCAATGCATTTTCAAAGCAGTTCTTCTTAGCTTACTGAACCAAAGCTATATTTGGCCAAACTGACGCCTTTGCCCAAAGAAGATGCTGGAATCCAGACAGACGATAAGTTCTTTCAAGAGGGACAGTGCGTCACCAAGAGGTTCTTGGCTGAAGAGGCTCGGGGAGAGACAAGCAATCTGGACAAACTAACAAGATGGCTTTACCTGAAAGTACAACTTGTAACCAGTAGGGGGAGACAATACTGACACAACAAGGATGATATTACTCGGCGATCGATGCTCATCGTCTACTTTATTAGAAACACGTACCTTGGACCTGTGCTCACCGGCCACTTTGTGAGGTATACCTAACTTAAAGGTACACTATGTAATTGTTCGGTTGCAGACTGTAGGCCATCTGTTTCCATGCGCAGTTTGTCAGCCACCCTCTACCCAGTTTGTCCATAGTCAGTTTCTAACCATAGGACCGCAGCTTACTGGATATTATTTGGGTAGCAGACCATTTTCAACACAATAGTGTATACATGCACTTGTTTCGGCACGACTAAGGAGCAAATGGTATCCTCTATCTCTAAGTTATGTAAATTTATAAGTTTAAATGACCTCATTGTAATTTTCAGTGTAGGGCCTGTATTTTATTGTTCCAAACCTAACCGTACTTTAGAGATCTGAATAATTATTCCAGATTTACCAGTTTAGCTTTGTTTCTTATTGAAATTATACTGTTTACTGTTTTACTTACGGTTTTTGAGGTTTATGGTCTCATATACTTTTATTTTTTCCATTTTATTATTTTTGCTTCTCTTCATGTTTTCCAATTCCTTATTTTATATACAACAGTTTTGTGTTGACAAGTTACGTTGCTTTATTTAAACTGCATGTCACAGCTTCAGTTTTTGATAGCTTTTTTTGTAATTTAGTTTAAAATTGATTGATACTGTCTTGATTTCACATTTGTATTTTAAAACTATTTAAAATATTAGAGGAGTTTAACTTATGGGTTAATTTGGTGATATTTAGGCATAATCAGCAGTGATTTTTCTCAAATTAAAGTAAATTATTCACTTTGTGAAATGTGATGGTAAGGGCTTTTCCACAGGACTTTTATCACTGATAAGTGTTGATCCATGTCTTATCCTGTGTTTAAACAGGGTTGCACTGGAAAATGATCTAATGATCTCTGTTAGACATTGCTCTGTGGCCGAGAGCTGTGTACACATTGTCAGGGTAAGGACATAGAGATCAGGACAAACGCTGACTCTCACATAAACACCTACTGGATATACACTGAAATACCCTCTTTGTGGAGATAACGGCGTACATGTTTGACTGCAGTGAACTCTCTCTATCCTATCGGACAAAGGTAACCAGCAGTGCCTGTTTGCCTCGATGGCTGCCTCAGAGATGGGATTTGCTTTTCAAGTTCAAGGTTAAGTTTATTTAAAGCCCAACATTACAGTCTCAAAGGGCTTTACATGCCCACAGGATTACAACAAACAGAGCAGGGTGGCACCCCCTGACTTGATCCTCATAGCGGGCAAGAAAAAACTCCTCAAAAAACCCAGATGCTAGGGGAAAATATGAGAAATCTTGCGAAGGACCACAGAGAGAGGAGACCCCTTCTAGGCCAGCCAGGTGTGCAATAGGTGCCAACCCAGTGGGCAAACTACAAACAACACAGTGATAATGAACATGAAAACACAACTAGTAGACAGTATGAAGAATGACAAGACAGCATGGGGCTCAGTTGGGGTGGACAACACAGCCACAGCAGCACAGGAAGCCACGAAGCCGCAGTAGCCATTGGGATGACGATGAAGAGAGAGATGACAGGGACGGAGGGGGGGCACACCTAAGAAGAAAGTAGCCACATTCAAGCCAGACACTCATGCCCGAACAGATGAGCCACAGCCATGCACGAGATGAGGGAGGGAAGGAGAGCATTATTGGAGTATCAGCACTTAACAAATGAAATAAGGAAAATAATGCTTAACATCAGAAAGCATCAGAAAGTGATGATGAAAACTGTATGTGTGCCAGCAACAGTTTAGTTGTGTGTGTAATAGATAAACCTTCGTTGTCAATATGGTGTAAAGCACTGGTCATGTGACATGTCATAGTGGAAGGACTACATAGGCTTGACCTGTCAGGATGATAAACTGTTTACAGGAAGGTAGCAAATGTACATGTATGATAAAGGCAATGAATAAAATGCTTTTCTCATGATTAAGTCATGGTATAAATCTTCTGCATGACAAAGACTGAGCTGGTAAAGAAATCTGACACAGAAATAGTCATCCTGTTTTTTCATCTGCTTTTCACAGACCCAAACTATTATCATTTTCACCTTATCTTCATAATGTCAGGTGTCCGTAACATTCATGTTTATGAATAATAAATACTATAATGAACTTGCCAGTAATTATGAATGCATATCATAATACAGCTGTGATATACCATAATCTGTAGTTAATAGAAGAGAAGTGAAATTGGCCTTAGTAACGGGTATGTAAACACGTTCACTGTTTTCTACAGATTAATTTATACAAGCAGTCTGCAAGCAATACAAGCAATACAAACAGTTTGAGTTTCCTGCTGAAAACTGAAATAACATCTACCCAGAACAGAGAATTCTAAAGGGATCACCATGGTTACTGATGGGCTGTAAATAAATAGGAGATGTGGGACAGGTTCCAAGTCATGTGTACAGAGAGTGAAGTAAACTTGAGTAAACTTAAGTAAACTCCCCAGAGTGATTACCTGACATGTACACTATATACCACAGATATGCTACACTTTTATAAAACACATATATAACACATAATACCTGCGTTATCCACTAACATAAATATATGAACAATTCACTCTCATAATGTAATATTTCAGAGAAGTATTCTACAAAAACAGAGGTCACCTTCCTTCACTTTTTCCTTCTCCTTCTTAAGCATCACAGCCTGAAAGCGAGAAAACCCATTTCAGTGTACACAAAGAAAATACAAACAATTAAAACTGAGCTGTTCGAAATTTGCCAGTTTGTCTCAACTGATTGACAGGTTAATGTATAAAAGGGGGTATGTGGGGGAGAGTTTTTCTTGTCCTCTCACAGGACTGGTGAGAAAGACATGTGAGAAAACAGATTATTTGGTTAAAGGCATTTATTCATTGAAAAATGTGACTGAAAAGTGTGACTTCTCCAAACCCGTTTAGTCACACAGGGCCTTTTCCACTCTGATTTTGAAAAGTAGGCTAATTCTCCCTAGGGCAAAAGATAAGAAGAGAAAGAGAGACTTGCTGCAAGAATTCACCCTACTTTCAAATTATATTCATACTCAGACATTTTATTTATTTAATGTGTAAATGAGGCAGGTAATGTCTAAAAACATGGCAGGTAATTTGGTAGGAATATTTTTTACACACAAACAAGTGGCCGTATGTGAAAAGCTTTTATTAAAATTGGCCAAAAAGGTTTTTTTTTGTTTGGGTATTTGTTTTTTGCTCTTATTAGTCATGAGATGCCTCAGAATGGGTTGGGTTAGGTGCAGATCTAGAATATCTCTTCAGTAAAACTGTTATTAAGGCTGGATGTAAATGTAATGAATGCATGAAAGCAGCAACTTTTTCACCAAAAACCTACAGACTTTAACTCTCAAGAAAATGTTACTTTCATTTTGTACAAGGTGCCCCTAACAGGTGTACACATATAAACTCCAGACACAAACTCAAAAGAGCAAACTGTTGAATTTCACTCATTTACTTATACAGAATCACCATGCCACACTGTCTATCCATGATGTCGTTGGGGGTAAACTGTAAAGACAGCTATTTGGGTTAAATAGACAGTTACTGCAGGGAAATAAAGGGGCAAGGTTTATGACACGTTGCCAAATCAGCTCAGATAACCTAACTGTATACAGCCACAGTTTCAACATTCCTGTGTTTTATTACGGCAGCATAGCCTGCATGTACAGTACGTGTCAGCAACCCTAATCAGTGAAAGGGGGCTTTATCACTTTTAACACACACACACACACACACACATACATACACAATGGGTGCAACTGAACTGAAGACGTTTCACTTGGATTTTGGCTGTTTCTTTTTTCTTTCTTTTTTTTAATCAGTCACTGAATGTCTCAATCTGAAAAATCTCTAGTTATTAGAGGTATAACGGTACGCCTGGTTCGGTTTGTATCTCGGTTTCTGGGGCACAGTTAGGTTTGTTTCACGGTTTTAGTTGAACGAAACTTGAACCAATTCAGAGCTGAACTTAGCAGAACTTTTTCTTTCTTTTTAACGTCCACGTTTAACACCAAAAAGCAAATTTCATACAAACAGAAACAACGCGCTTCATAAATTAGAATAAAAGACAACTAATTTTAAGTGCTTTCTATTTTCCTAATCAAGAAAATTACTGCAAGATTTCTGTTGTTCTGTTGCTTGATTTGAAAGAGATACGTGGATCCTTATTTTGAGCAGAAAAAGAATCACATGACGACGACAAAATAATCAACGACTGATCTAACCTTTCTCAGATCAATGAGCGAATACTTCGATATAAGCAAAACAAGTTCCCGCTTCGAGAAACCCAGAGATTAGATCTACTTTATTCGTTTCTGTAGATTAATATATTCCAGTATAATTTATATTATTTTATGGTCTATGTAATGATACCATGTATTTTGTTGTTAAATAAAAATGATGAAACTGTCATTAAAAGTGTTTCAGTCTTGCGCTCGGTCAAAGAATAGACGCACTCATAGATCAGCACGGTGCATTTATGATTTAATAAGTGAGTTATGAGAAGAAAAAAGAAAAAAGAAAAAGTGTACCAGCTTCAAATTATGATTAACAATATTGGAATGTTGTCCTATATTAAGAATATGTATTTGCGTGACATCACGTACGGATAATAAAAAAAAAGAAAATCAGTTATAAGAACTGAGGTGGAAAAAAATCCTGTTCTCATTACAGAAGTATCGTGATTTCCGATTGGATTTAACATCGTTAAGTCCCTACTTTTTATGTATCATTTCGATAGATAGATAGATAGATAGATAGATAGATAGATAGATAGATAGATAGATAGATAGATAGATAGATAGATAGATAGATAGATAGATAGATAGATAGATAGATAGACTGGACTAGTTCTATTCAATAGATATACTTTTCTATAATATAGACAGCTGACCCTCATCCACGTTATGCTGACTGAGAGTAACCTCTGAAATGGGTGGAACATAGTTTGACATGTGTAGGATGTGTACAGTCCAGATGTGCACTGAACATTATTTGTTCAGTAGTACACAAGTGTGTGTGTGTGTGTGTGTGTGTGTGTATGTGTCTGCTGATTAGTTCAGGGCACATATCTGATTGATGATTGTTAATCTTAACCTTTGAACCACATTTGTACATGTGAGGGGTCTGAGGTCCAACTTCACACACACACACATGCTCCACAGTGTCTGGACTATATAAGCTGTCTTTCTCTGACACTCATCCTCACTCACTGAGAGCAGCACCTACCAGGTAAGACCTGAGCCTCAGGCAAGAAAGAGAGGAGAGGAGAGGAGAGGAGAGGAGAGGAGAGGAGAGGAGAGGAGAAAAATGGAAATCTAAAAGATGGGAGAGAAAGAGAGAAAATGCATGGAAATCATGAAAGGAGAACAGGGAAGAAGCAATGGGTGAATAGATGTGAAAGGGAGAAAATGAATTAGAGATGCAGAAAATAGAAATGGATGAAATGATAATGATTGTAATATAACTGAGAAAAGTGAAGAACTGAATTTAGCTTTCCTTAGAAACTAAAACTTTTTAGAATATGAAGAAAAAAATCAGTACAGTTCAACTTGTTAGTAGAGGGAAGATAGAACTTTGTAACAAATACCTGCTTTTATTTTGGAGGACTATTTTCATTTAACCATCACAGCCGTATACTATAGTTTGTGAACGACATGTCAAAAACTAAGTTTCACCAAAACAATATTAACTAAAGAAATCCCTGGAACGATTGGGGAATTAGGGAATATTGAGGATTGGGGAATATTTTTCTCTGTCAGATACATGCTATTGTTAGCAGCTCTATGAATACTGATCATTTCTCCCTCTGTCAGGGTTTCACCATGAAATTCGTGGCTCTTGCGTTGACCCTCCTGTTGGCCGTAGGTAAGTGTCTGTCCTTTTCTATCTCTAATTCACTGTCTGGCAGTGGTTCAGTTCCTCAGTTCCACACACAGAACTGACACTGATGCCTGGGACCCTTCCCTCTCTCTGTGTCCACAGGTTCCCAGGCCCGGGCCCTGCAGGCCGATGCTCCCTCCCAGCTGGAGCACTACAAGGCCGCTGCCATGGTCTACCTGTCTCAGGTGAAAGAGTCTGCCCAGAGAGCCCTGGACCACCTGGACGGCACTGAGTATGAGCAGTACAAGTGAGTCACCTGCCCAAGCTACTGCACATCAGGCTAAACTACCAGGGTCTACACTTCCTTTTTTCTTTTTTTTCTTTTTGACTCTTTCAGTCAGTATTATGGTCAAGATTTTCAGTGTACCCTCTAAGATATTTTGGTCTAAGACATCTATTTTCTTTTTTTTGGTCACTACTCTTTCATTGTACTAAAATCTCTCTGCACAATGCACTGCCTCTTTAGTTCCAAATATACTCCACACTTTCACCAACTGTCTCTTAACCACTTAAATCTTTTCACTTCCCTCCTTTCCTGTCTCTTCCATCATTCTGTGTTACTCTATCTGACTTCCTAATGTAACCTTATTCTCTCCATTTCTTTCTCCACTCTTTTACCCTGCTTCTCTTCAACAAACATTCTTTCCGCTGTCATCTCTCTCAACTCATCTCCTTTTTTATTCCTTCTCTCTCTCTCTCTCTCTCTCTCTCTCTCTCTCTTTCTGAAGGATGAGACTGTCTGAGAGCCTGGACAAGTTGCAGACGTACGCCCAGACCGCTGCCCATACACTGACTCCCTATGGTGACGCCTTTGCCGGCCAGTTCATGGAAGCCACCCATCATATGCGTGAACGTGTCATGGCTGACGTTGAGGACCTCCGCACCAAGCTGGAGCCCCACCGCGCTGAGCTGCAGCAGGTTCTGCACAAACATGCTGAGGAGTACCGCCAGAAGCTGGAGCCCATCTTCCAGGAGTACGTAACCAAGAACCGCGAGGAGATGGAGGCTCTTAGGGCCAAGCTCCACCCCCTCGTTGAGGAGATGAGGCAGAAGGTTGAGGCTAACCTCGAGGAGACCAAGTCCAAGATGGTGCCCATGGTTGAGGCCGTTCGTGCCAAGCTGACCGAGCGCCTGGAGGAGCTCAGGACCATGGCTGCCCCCTACGCTGCGGAATACAAGGAGCAGCTGATGAAGGTCGTCGGAGAAGTGCGTGAGAAGGTTGGCCCCCACGCTCAGGACCTCCACACCCATCTGGAGCCCTACATGGAGGACCTGAAGACCAGGTTTATGGCCATCTATGACACTGTGGCCAATGCCCTGAAGCAGTAAAACACCCCACGCGCACGCAATCATCAAGTGCCTCACACACAAACACAAATGCACACGGACACACACACACACACACACACACACACACACGAGTGCCTGCAAGCATGCCTGCACGACTTGAAATCAAACATGAACATAACACACATGAACACACTTCTCCATTCTTGTGTACTTTGTCTCAGTGTGTGTGTTATAGTCAGTACATTTTAATGTACTGTTCATTGTGTCCTGTTTATGACAATGTTTTTGTTACACCATTCTCCTTTGTGATGTGACGTTGCCAATAAAAACACAAAAAAGTACAAGAGTATGCTCTTTGTTTTATGATAGCCAAAAATGAGTTTGAACATCCTAGTGGAATACACACACATGCACAAAATTATTTATATATCTTCATATGGAATATATTGTATGCTATATCTTGATGTCTGAAAACTTAAAAGCTGAATTCACAGTGCGCCTGATAGAACAGAGAAAAGTAACCAGCACAGAAGGCCTTAGTACCGAGTCAGCTGACAGAAAGACAAAAGCTGGAAATGAAAAAAAAAACCTCCTCACAAAAGGCAATTGTCATCAGATTAACCCTCATCTTAAAATATCCTTTGCCATATCCCTGACTGTTAAGGATGTAACGGTTTTGTACCGAAACCAAAAATCGCAATTCCATTGTCCTGAGTTCAGTTCATTCTCCGCCCCCCCCCCCCCCCCCTTCAGCTCTTGCAAGTGAGGTTATTTTTTTCCAAATGGGATGAGACAGCCTTACATATAACTAGTGTAGGAGAACATTCCACACTGTTTGCACTTTTGATCATTAAGAATAACATTAATCTGATCATTATTTTGCAGTCGTCACATGCTTCTTTCTCTGCTGAAATGGTATGCCCGAAATTGAGGACCCTCCTACCTCATTCAAATCCACGATATGGCAGTACTTTGGTTTTGAAGTCACTTACAACCATGGAAATCTTGCTGTCATTTGCTTGATAAAGAACCGAAAAAGATACTGATGTTTAAGTTTCTTCAAATCACTGTCATGAAGAAAAGACTGAAAATTACTGTAGCTCAAGTTTAATTTCTTACATACATTTTCTAAAAGACTGGTGCTGAAGATAAATCTTCTTTTTTTTTCTTTTTGAAGAGCATTTTTGTTGTTTGCATGAAGTTTGTTCATTTCGAGTTAAATGCGTATATGTTTAAAAGGAAAGAAAAAACTAAGAGGTTTAGTTCTGAGTTGGTTCAATTTAAAACCATCAGACAAACCAAACTATGGCCCAGAAACCAAGATACAAACCAAACCGTGAATAGTGTGAACTGTTACACCTCGACAAACTGTAGAGTTAGACATTCAGTGACTGATAGTAAACAAAAAGCCCAATCCAAATTCATCTCTTTTCAGTTAACATGCTCCGTTGTCCTTTTGAAGTAACTGCTAAACCAAGGAAGAGAAATGGTCACTTACAGAAACAAGCTAAGTAAACTCACAAAGGTAATGCAGCATCTTCAAAGATTATAGTGGAATTTTTCTTATCTGCAATTAAACTACTCCAGTATCCAAAGTTCCAGATTAATAATCAGACATGCTTTTTGATTGGAATAATTTGTTTATTTTATACCAGCATACAAAAAATAAAATTACTGATATAATAAATTACAAATGCATAATGTCATTATCACCTCCATCTAAAAAATAACAACAAAAAGAACAATTCTGATAAAGGGGTGAGTATATATACATAATTAAGTCAAAATGTATAACTTCACAGTAAAGAAAATAAAAACACAATATTTCAGAAAAGGCAGACATTCAGTTAGCCGATGAAGGAGCCAATGTACTCACTCTCTCTGATCTCTTGTGTACCCTCATATACCTCAATAAAAGACAGACCAAAAAATTAATTAATTAAAAAATAAAATCAACCCAAACACATTATTTCTGAGCATATTGATTACAGAGGAACACAGTAACCCCATAATAATAAAAAATACTTTTTTATAATACTTTTAATAATTCTTTTTATTAATCATTAATTATTTATAGCTGTGTTTATAAGTAGTTCAGAATATCAAACACATTATTTCTGAGCATATCAATTACAGAGGAACACAGTAACCCCTCAGTAATAAAAAATACTTTTTTATAATACTTTTAATAATTCCTTTTATTCATCATTAATTATTTATAGCTATGTTTATAAGTAGTACAGAATATATACTGTATACAGTTATTAGAATGATATACTAATCATAATAATTAATCATAATAATAATTATAATTATCATGCGCAATGTTTAGCATCATAAATCATGCTCATTATTAATTGCTTATTGCATGCAATCAGTTAATTATAATTATATTAAGTATACACTAATTGTAATTATTTATAATGATTGTTTTATTTATAAATAATACTTAAAATAATTTGCTAACATTAACTCATCACACCACTTACTAATTAACAGTGTACAATATTTATCAGCATGAGTATCAACATATATTTACAATTAATATTTTTGTCTATATGGTGTAACATTATTCATTAACATACTTTACAGTAAGTTTTCTCTTTTCTACTCAGAGGAAGTTTTTGGCACATTATTAGAATAATGCTCAACAACACTCTATAAACATAAATTCATGGCTTTTCAGACACTGGAAGTCTTTTGTTTTTAGAAAGTGAATAACACCAAACAGTGTAATGTCGGTACGTATGTAAAACTCCCTGTATCTCTAGGATGACTTTTAACAATTCCATATCTATATCTAGACCATCTCGCAATCATTCACCATCTCTCACTCACTCACACTCATTCACTGTTTTTCAGGAGCCTTCACACATTCATCCTCTGTCTGGAGAGAATTTACCTGCAGTAAGAGCAAGCAGGTTTCTTTTGGTAGGTTGGGGCTTTACTTTGACGGACAGAAAGGACAGGAATTCTTCTTACTGGACTGAAGCCAAACGCTGATACACTAAAACAAAGATATACTCCAATTACATATACATACACAGACACAAACTCACACACACACGCACAAGCACGTAACACTCTTTCCTGATCTCTTGTTCAATCTAAGCATGTCTGAGCATGTGATAAACTGTAGAAGATAGCCCAACAACAGAGAGAAGTTCTTTCACGAGACAGTTTATGACACTGTATTGCACTTGCACAGTTATATAACACACACACAGACACACACAGACACACACAACAAAGTAAGCTCACACAACAGCCTGGTAATACATGGTAGCTTTCTAAAGGACATCTGAAATAACGAGGACTTACATCTTTGTGCAGCGTGTGAGAGCAGTTCGTGTTGTACTGGCTCCCTGGTTCCACGTAGTTTTGGCACATTAAGCACAGTTTGTAGTTACTGGGAGCTGTAGCCTGAGAGAAACAGAGAGAATTTTGTTTTATCCATCCTTCCTTCAGACATTTGGCAGGTTAACTGAGAACTTGCTCATCAGAAGTGCAGGATCTTGATTTAATCTCTGAAATCATCAGAGTCAGTGAGGTGTGAGATGGAGTCAGTACCTGGGGGGGCCGTGTGTGGAAGACCTGGGCCACAGGAGGCCTGAGATGGGGGCGTACGGCTCTCTGGAACTGGCCTGCGGGTTGCTGCACTGGGACTGCACCACTGGGAAAGGCCCTGGCTCCAGAAGGCGGCCCAATAGGTCCAAGAGGCTGGATATAAACAAGAGAAAAGACAAAAACACAAGTGACTGCCAAAATAAGGGAAACATGCTTATGGCTAGGTGTAAAACTTCTTGCCAGACCAAGTCATCTGTTATTTTCAGTTGCCTTTACCATAGGAAGAGATCTCAGCAGCTAAAAAAGAGAGAGGGGATTGTTGGGGCCAAGTGACAACATTTCCGTAAGTTGCGATTGTTTCATGAGGAATGCAGCGATGCTGGCATTGAAGTATGAGGTGGAAATGTCCGTGTATTAATTTGAGATGTAAGGGTTAGGGTTAGATTAGTTTATTTAAGCTGTTTCTAGGATAGTGGTCCTTTAGACTGAGACTGATGCTGTCATTCCAGGGAGGAGTCACTCCTCCAGGCTCAGGGCTCACGGTTCCGTGTGCTCTCATCACACGCATTTTCTGCTTACTGCTCTTTCGTTTTGTGCCAGTCTCAGGGCGACCTGTTGCGTGAGGTCATCTACAGACATTCCTGCCATGGTGCCACGTGCTGCTTTTATCTGCTGCAGAATCTCTGTCAGCTGATCCCTAATGCACAGAGAGAGAGAGAGAGAGAGAGAGAGAGAGAGAGACAGAGAGGATCTCACCTTAAATCAGACCCCAGAGAAAGCAGACATACCATTTCAAACCAAGCTCAGGGTGAAACACAGGCCAAAGAGAGAGGAACACACTGATCCATGGAGACAGGAGAAAAAGAGGGCTGAGGAATACAGATGATGAAAGAAAGAGGAAAAAGGCCGAAAAGGAACATAAAACAGTGTAATATGACTGGCAGTACCTGGTGCATTGTGGGAAACTGGCTCCGAGTCTCTCTAGAAGCTTGTCCAGTTTGCCAGCAGGAGGGGGGTTACTGGGTAGCGGCTGAGGGGAGACGTTGGGTGGGATGGTCTGGTGAACAGCGGGGTGGGGGGCACGGACCAGACCCTGGGCTGGCTGATTGGATGGGTGGCTGGCTGCAGTGCCCACGAACGTAGCTGGTAGATTAGAGTGAGAGCCTTGGACAGGTATGTGTGTGGCTGGAACGTGTGTGTTCGGACTGGGAGAGCCAGAGTGGGAAGCTGGGGTGACTGGCTGATTTGGAACAGCTTTGGCAAAGTGAGGAGCTCCTGTAGATGACTGAGTGGGTACCATGCCAATATGAGGGGCAACAGGTGTGTGAGCAGTTGCAATGGCACTGCTGGGCATTAATACAGGTATGTGAGCATTTGACATGAGAATGCCGTGGGTCAGGAGGCCAGGGTGGGCAGCTGATGTGGGTAGGTTCTGGGGAGATGGTACAGTGAGAGGCGGGGTGACCCTGTGAGAGTCCCCTGTGATTTGCTGCAGCTGGTGAAGGGGCGTGGCCACAGATGCAGGGGGCAGGGTGTGGTCCTGGTGGAAGGGGTTAGGCACAGACTGCACAATTGGACTCATCAGTAACTCCAACTGAGAAAAAGGAAAAGAGAAGAGAGAATCAGATCAGGGTTTAAAAAAAAATAAAAACAGCATGCAGCAATGCAACTAACCAGTCAACAAATAAGTACTCACACATAGTAGTACAAGAATACAGCAAAGGTAAATGAATGACAGCAGACATGTACAGAAACAGAACCACCCACACAAACACACCCACACACATACACACACACACACAAACACAAACACTCACTGTTGGCACATGAGGTAGGGAAGGCGGGGAAACTGAGGGCAGACTGTCCAGTGGATGTCCTTTGTGAAGCAACTGAAGGTTTTCATTAAACTTATTCTAAGAGGAGAGCAGGGAGAAAGCAGGAGAGAGTGTAACAATGTTTTTGTCGTTTTGTGTCTCAGTGCAAAAAGAGCCTGTAGGTAAGGTCAGCTGGTTCAGTAACAGTCATGACAAATTCATCGGTATGGTGCCCTCTTGTGCTGACCCCATTTAAATGCGTGACTTTTATAATCTCATTTGGGAATGATGATATTATTTAATGATAATGATATGATAAAAATGATATGTAATAACACATGATTTTGAGAGAATAATCTGTCATTCGTGCGTCTCACCTGTAAAACACTCAGACTGCTCCGTATCACTGTTATGTTCTTCTCCCACTCCAACTGCTGCTGCAAGTGCTGCTGGGATGGGTCCAGCCTGTCAAGACAGAGATACTAAGTCACCCAAGCATTCATCTGTGAAGACATAACAAAAAACAAATGACAAATACCTGAGTGTATCGAGGTATCGCTCTGCGTCTTCGATCCAGTCCTCTACAAGAGAAACACAGACGTCTCTCTCGGTCTCTAGAGCGCCAATCTGTTTTCACAAACGCACGTACACACACATTTTTTACCCACCATCAATGACTTGCCTATTATCCCTCTTGTCCCTCTAAGCATTATGGGTCACAAAGTTCTTAATTGATAACCATAACAGATGTGCATAGCTTGTATTGGTTTACTTGCTGATGAATGAATGCAAATGTCCAACTGAAAGGTGTCTGTTCTTAATCACGCTTAAAAAATGATTCCTAGTTTTTACCATTAAAGTTACAACAAAGTTACAGGCCACAGCAGAGTGCATGTGCCTCCCAAAGTCTGGTTCACTGTGAGACCATTCAGAAAAGATTGAGGGCCAATGAGCTTTACATTTTAATGAATACAGCTGATAAGTTTAATCAGCAAAAATTTGGACCATTTTAGAGAGATTTTAAAGGGCATAATGTACAATATGGAGGTGTGCAAAAAAGCTGAAGAATTCTGAAAAGTGAAAAAAAAAAAAAGTTTTGTGGTTTGTAGACTACAACTTGCCTCATCTTTTAATGCAGTATGATTGGCTTCATCCGCCTGTCTGTGCAATCTCTCCATTTCATTACGGAGACTAGCAATCTCTTGTTCCCAGGTCAGCCTGTGACACAAAGAAAACACACACTCTGCTTCAAATGTCAACTGCTGTCAAATCTGAATGCCCCCTCAAAACACACAACAAGTTCAAGTTCAAGTTCCAGTTTATTTAGAGCCCAATATCACTGTTTACAGTCTCAAAGGGCTTTACAGGCCACAACAGTCAAATCAAAATATGACGGCACCCCCTGACTTAATCCTCATGGCGGGCAAGAAAAAACTCCCCAAAAACCCAAGAGGGAAATGGGAAAATGGGAGAAATCTTGAGGAGGACCACAGAGAGAGGAGACCCCTCCTTGGCCAGACAGGCGTGCAATAGGTGCCAACCACGTGGGCAGTTACAATTGAAAGTAAGAAACAAAAACTCCTCTTCATGAGGTGATGCTGAGTATAGTAAGTAAAGGGTAAAATCATGTTCTTACTTGTCTTGATTCTGCTCCTCAGTCAGCATTTTCAGTTTTCTGTCTGAATCTTCCAACTCCTGTGCAAGCCTAACACACACACACGCGCGCGCGCACATGCACACACATGCACACACACGCGCGCGCACACACACACACACAAAGTGAGTGAGTTAGACAGGAAAGGTGATTGGAGGTGATTTTTTGCTACTTAATTTTCATATTCACTTCTGTACCGTTTCCTCTCCTCTTCCATTCGCTCTTTCTCAGCTGTCAGTTCTTGTCGTTTAGCCATGAAATTCTTTCTGGTGGTTTTGCTGCTGTTGAGCTCCAGCTTCACATGTAAGGACTCAATCTTATCAATGAGGCCCTGTAGAGATTCAGAACAACCAGCCAGTCATTATACAAGAGCAAACAATGCCTCATCTGCCAGGAGATTACTGCAACTGCTCTCTCCATATGAACAAACAGCAGCCAGGCCAGTTAGGCTAAACAAGCAGTGGTCATTTAGCTTCATAAGAAACACAGAGCAAACAGACCCAAAGGACAAATATATGGATATGCAATAAGAACATTATGCATATTTCCCTTAAAATGTTCTCTAAAAAGTGCATGTTACATCATACATTAGGCTTATCAACTAAAATAAGTTAACACTGTAACAGAGAAAAGTAAAAAAAAAAAAATGATAAAGTGAAAGGAGAAAAGAAGAGAACAGAGAAAAGTAAAAAAAAAAATGATAAAATGAAAGGAGAAAAGAAGAGAACAGAGAAAAGTAAAAAAAAATGATTAAGTGAAAGGAGAAAAGGGGAGAAATGTTAAATATTTAGAGCAGAACAAAGATATAGCTGTAAACATAGTAGATATGTAGGCTGACCTGGTGTTGGTGCTTCTTCTCCTCTTTTTTCTTCTCCAGGTTGTCGACGTGGAAGCCATGCTCTGCTTCCTCTGCCTGCTGCTGCTTCACCAGAGCCTCATACTGCAGAGCCAACACTGCACTGTATTCCTCTACTGAACGCTACACACAGAGAGAGAGAGACAGCAGACAACACAATGATATGAGACAACCAGAATCAGAGAGATGATGACATTGATCATTTGGCTGAAAAGGGCTTTGTTTGTTTGTTTGCTTTTTCATTCAAGCATACATTCACCGCATTGATTGAAGGTATGCAGTCTCACATGTTTATCACAAGAGTGATACTGTTATTCAGAATAAACGAAGACATACATCACTAAACTTAGAGATAAACACAGTTGAAAACATGGAAACAATACCATATTTGACTCCCAGTCTTCTGAGGTGTTGACACCCCTCTCTTCCGTGCAGGCATCCGTCTGTAGAGAAGTAAAAGTGTAAAAGTGACACACTCCAACACAAAACATTATTACTTTCCTTGTAATAAACTAAATGCACACACATTAACATAATTATCGCTTTTTGATAACATTTTTTTCAAACTATAAATAAATGCATAAAATGATGACACGACAGAATAGAAGTGCTGGTACTGTTGCGAAGCCAGTTTATAACCTTTTCATCTTTGTTACTAGTGCAGTATATTAGGCTGACGTGTGTCCATACCTGCACGTCCCGTTCCTGAGTTTCTACGATGGTTTTTGCAGTGCTATAATCTTCGCTTTCGACTAATTCGTCATCGGCCTTATCTAACAGACCGGCTGGAAGGGTGCTCTCCATATTCCACGGGTCATACATGACTGGCCATTCATATGTGTATATCACATCTCCGGATTGACACGTCTCTCTGTGAACAGACAGAAATAATTCAGAGTCAGAACGCGCCGTCTCTTCAGAACGCGGTCGCTCAGAACGCGGTCATATTTTAAGGGGTCGCGTTTATATATGTATGTATGTATTATTTTATTTATTTATATTATTTCTTTTACCCAACCAAATTCTCATCCTCTGTTCCCTCCTCCAGTGTCACGCTCCACTGAGAGTTTATGTTACTGTCCATTCTGACGGTTAGCACGCAACTGTGGTATGAGGCTAACAGATGGGTAAACAGGGAGAATTTGTTGCTGACTGCGCACTAGTCAGGTCGCTATCTAAGAGATCGGATTAATTATCGGAATCATTTAGGAAACATCATTTACTGGTGATGTTTTATTTGGAAGTCAGTTCAACAACTGAAGACAAAAGTGAAACTAACAAGCGAGTGCTACGAAGAACTGGTAGTTACCTTGAAGCCTTCTTATGATTAAATTAGGCTTTTTCTGTAGAGCGCATATCACTCCAACGTGAAATGCTGAATCGTTTTCATTCAAAGTGTAATTATTTTCTAAATAAAATAACATAAAATCCCACCCCCTCTTGCTTGCCAGTGTTCTTGCACAGGATTATGCTACACGAACCTGAGTTACTTCCGGTGTGTCGTCATAAGCCGTGTCGTTCATGGACGATTCGTTCTTTCTGAACATATCTTCTAAGTGAACGAAACGATCTAATTCACCACCGGTCACTGATTCGTTCCTTCAGTTCAGTGAACTCTCCAGTGTTGTCGACATGACTGCTATGACGGGTTTTGTCTCCCCTTCAGAGGACTGACTCTTGCATGAGCAAACAGGCCTATAGGGACGGGCTGTATATATTAAAAGACCCCACAATTTATGGCATTGACAAAAAGGCACTGGAGTCCAACTCCGACCGAATCCTATTTCGAGTCCCAACGAATCCTTACTACGAACGTTGCCTCTTACTCATTGATCGAGAGGGGGAGCAGTTCGTATGGAAGTATAATAGTGCCAAAAGTCCTCAATGCTAAATGACATGTTGAATTACGTAAGCTGAATAAAAACGTATCTTAGTAACAATGCTTGAATTTTTCATTGCAATTTGACATAAAATTGAAAAAATCCCACAGCACTTTTGGCACCATTTGGCACTATTATACTTCCTGTTCAGGCGCGCGCACAACTGCAATACATACAATTTAAACACTGACAGATAAAAGTAACTCAAACAAAATGATGTTTAATCGGAAATGCAGTGTTTTTGGTCGTACACTGTGATGTAAGATATTGAAGTATTTTTCTTATTGTTGTCTCGACCGAGCTAAACTGATTTTTATGGAAAATGATAACTTATCTATAGGCTATTTTTACAGTTGTACATATTCATTTGTCATTGCCCTTGTTTTACTTTAGTAAAACATGTGTGAGAGAAATAAGAATAAGAGTGGACAGAAGGAGGGAAGGAAGGAAGAGTTGACACAAGTCACTTTGATTTTCGTTTGTGGAGACAACGATCAGCATGCTTAGTAGTTCTCTTAAGCAAACCAGATGGGAAACGAATATCGGGCAACAAATCTTTTAGTTGAATGGATTTAAAAGATTCGAATCACTGAAGGGGGTCAAGACCGCCAGCTCTAGTTGTCATATGTCATCTAACAGGGCGCACACGTCAGATACGTTAGGCAACAGATAAAAAGCGCTGTCGGCACAAAAAATGGCCTTTTATAGCTCCTTTAATTCTGTCAGGTAATATGATGTTGCTGCTATGGTGTTTGTAAAACTGTTAGAGGTAGAGAATCACAACATCACGACCTCCAACACCAGGTTATGCAATAAGTGGTGGAAAATGGTAACATTAAATTAGTTGTTAAGTCACAACAGACCAACTTGTAGTATAGGGTTAACCTTACATATATACGTTACTTTAAGTTTACTTCACTGTTCAATGATTTCCTCCTGGTTTAAGAATTTGTCTTTTTATTTGAAGTCGTAAATTATGTTAATAATCTGAACCATAATTCCCCTTGTGAACTTGTTTTCTTTCTTTGGTTTTATGAAGAGCTGAAACCCCAAATTGGAAGAATATTCTGCGGAAAAAGCACAGGACAAACCACTTCATTTATATTTACTGGACAAAAGGTGATGGGACTTAAATTAATAAGACTTCACTGCTGCTCTGTTCACTGGACATTTTAGCAACCATCACTTCACCTTAGTTTTTAAACGACTGGCCGTTTCATTGGTGGCAGTGATTGTAATGCTGAATTAACAGAAGAATTTTTAAGGGTGTTTGCCCATTGTAAATGCGAGCAGAAGATTTTTCAGAACACTGGAGACCCATGGTTCCTCCAAAGCAACCCGCTTAACGCTACCTGACTTTTGCATGTTAAATTAATTTAGGTTAGTGAAGTCTTATGTAACCGTAGCTAGTCTCTTGTTCAAATGCACCACTAGCAACAAGTAAACGCGATTAAATTATTATAATCTAGCGTTAACTGGCAAGTAACACATGCATGTTGCTAACGCAATGTAGTCTTGGTCCTGGGTGTTTGCTTGGATGCTAGATCCCGGGAACAGCGGTGGTTATGTTGCTTGTGTGGCTAGGGGCTCTTTAGCCGTTAAGGTTTAAAATTAGTTGGTATTATAGAATGACAGGATTAACATCGTAGTAATTACTTTAAAGATACCTTTGTCTTAATTACACTAAAATGGAATTTAAAAGTCAGACTGTCAACCCTACTTGGCATGCTTATATTGAGCCAAACCAAATTTCCATCTCCTGAAAGAACAGTCTGGCAAAAGTATAAATTTTGTAATAGATAATATGTTGAAATCCTGTGTTAGATCAGTGCCCATTCCTTTGTTAGGTGTGTTTAATGCTCCTTTTTCCAGGCAGACAACTTTGACTTGAATGTGTTTACTGCAGTCAATATAACAGAATGGTTTTGCATTGTGTTATATTGTGTTTGGTTTTATTTACAGTTAAATAAAAACTTTCAAAGGTATAATCAGTCCTCTTTCTTATTTTGCTTAATGGCATTTAACTCTGCAGGTCACCCCTGAAATTCTGATTCACAGAATCGTAAGTCCAAGTGTGAACTGTGTCACAGAGGGTAAACACAATAAAAACAATAACCTTTCAAATAAGTGATAAGAGATTGTTTGCCAGTGTTATCAGTAGCATCACCTGCAGCATTGTTAATTAAAATGGCACAGCCCATACTATTAATGTATTAAACAAAATATACATACAGTAGGCACACTTAATGATATTGTAGACCACTGCATTAGGGAATACATTCAGCAAGTACTTTTACTTTTAATACTTTAAGTATATTTAAAAGCAGGTACTTACTTACTTTTACTCAAGTAAAAAGGTTAATGTGTTACTTTTACTTTTACTAGAGTACATTTTTGTCTGTTTGTACTTTTTGTACTTTTACTTAAGTACAGTGTTTGAGTACTTCACCACTGCTGGTTTGTGATGGTCAAGTCATGAGGGTCTCACTGCCATTTCTACTCCTCCTTCCTTACTACCATTAGTGGCCATTAGGGGGCAGTGTTATACTTTGCAGAGAAAGCATATGCTGAGTTCTGTAGGCCTACTGGTATTTTACACCCTTTGAAACATGAACAGTTTCGTCATATGACATACAACATACATAAACATGAATTCATAAGCATTCAAAGTGTACTAGAAGTGACATGTAAGCGTTCTGACAAAGTTGTCGCAATGCTGAGAAAATAAACCACAGAAAGAGAGAGAAAGACAGCTGCAGCCCACGAGTGTATCGAGCATGTGATGTGAAGGAAGGAAGACAGGATAACAAAATGTACTCTGGTCTGTCCCGAGAAGGGGGGCAGTTCCGAAGAATGACAACTGTTATAAAGAGAATCACAACTGCTATGTTGTCAGGGTAAACATTCGTTTGGGGGCGGTAAGCGTTGTTTCTAGACCTTGAGTTTTCTCACTGTGTTCTTACACTAAGCTCATAGGCAATGCAAACATCTCCACCCACTCTGATGGATAAAGCCACGTCTGGTTAATCTGTTTGGATCACAGCTGAAATAAGTGTAAACACATAATCATGTTATTTATGATTCTGTTTATTATAATTTTGAAGTGGGACAGCCCTAAAACAACTAGACTTTTGCTTGGGAATGAAGATGTACAGGATATAAATATGAGTTTTAGAAGCAGCAGAAGAAATATGTCAGATCGTTCTCAGAGAAAAACCTTTCAGTGATTCACTGGCAGGCCTTCAGGCTCATGCAAACACAATCAAGATTCATAGGGTATGAAAAATAAAACAAATGTTCCTACTCAAGAATACTATAAAAGTGTCTATTGGCAGTGTTTTGTTATGACAGCTTTAAAATCCACTTTACGCATGACAAGTATTTTTGTATTGTAAGAACTCCAAGTTTTGTAGTAAAGTGACTTTTAATTGGTAGATTTACAGATCAAGAATTCTGCTTAAAAATGCAGCCAGAAAAATGGGAGAGTTTTAAAAGGTCTCAGCGGATATCTGCACAGCTCTAAGTAGGTGAAGAAGGACAAGGAAAAGACTGGAGGTAGACTTGAACGATTTTACAGATTACTACAGATCTCTGTAGTAATCAAAGAGAGAGAGAACAGGAAGGAAGGAAGGATGGATGGATGGAAGGATGGTGGTGTTGATAAAGGGAGGAGACCAACAGTTGTTCGTATTATTGTTTGCCGTTACCAAGGCGACAAGGTCTTGGGCGGTGATGTCATTGTTTGAGTGGGAGAAAAAAAAAGTGAGAGAGCAAAAGAGAGCTTGTTCTCCGCTTTTAATCTTTTGATGCAAGAGCCCTGTTCCCCTCACCTTCCCTGACATACACTTGCTCAACCTTGCGTCACGCCAACATCCTCCGCGACACAACGATCCTGTTCAGCACGTACACACCCAGTCTCTGTGGGAGCATGTAGGGTCAGTACACTCGAAGACGGAGTCAGCAAACACTTCAGCTAGACTCCATGAGACCCATTAGAGATTACAAAATCATCATACACACAAACATCCAATTAGAATCGCTCGTAGAACCAATCCAAACCATTAAAAAAACTTTAGACAGTAAATCCAAACCAGTCCAAAACACACTGTACATTAGAAACAAACTCAATCTCAGGCAAAACATTTAATAGCACTTACGTTCACTTTTATCAGCAAGACTTATTTATAACCATTCAGGACAAACTTAAAAATGGATTTTAGAAAAATTTTCATTAGAGTAAATTCCATTCAAAACAAACAAACGTGTTCAGTCTGGCAGTTCATTACTGCTCTCCAACACCAAATTAACAATTATTTAAGAGTTTCATGTTGTCCAGCCAGATGCATTCCATCCTCTTTCAAACTCAAGGCATGCAGAGTCCCACGAACACAACCAGTAAGCGTGTGTGTCTGTGTATGTGTGTGTGTGAGAGAGAGAGCGAGAGACAGAGAGAGAGAGGGGGGGGAGGGAGAGGGGAGGGGGGAGAGAGATGATGATGATGATGAGTGGGTGGGAAAAGGGTTATGGAGTTCTTGTCTGTGGATGCGTCTGACTTGAACTGGTAAATACGATTATCTTGCTTGTTGCTACACGACTTGAGTTGTGCTTGCGCATGCGTTTGTGTGTGTGTGTGTGTGTGTGTGAGTTAGATAAGTAGACAAAGATTTGAGAGAGAATCAGAGCAAGAAAGAAGGGTGGAGAGACAGAGAACGAGATGATTTACCATGCCAGCAAGGAAAAAAACACACATCAGTAGAGTAGTTTTCAAAATTATCATGAATTTAATTTCAAAATCATTTATTAAGCATCAATATACAATGTACAAAATACCAAACTCTGGAGACAGAGACCCAAAGTCATCATTCACCAGGTATGTTGAGATTAACTGTTTTTTTGTTTTTTTTTTTAGTCCAAAGTCTATCACTGCGTTTTACCCTTGAACCTTTAACCTTTAACCTCAAGCTACTGTGTAATGAAGCAGAGCAAGGCTTTCTCAGCCCTACTTGGTCCTGTCATTTTGATATATATGGTTTTTCACTAATAACAATCAACAAATAAAGACTTTTGGTCACATATTTGGTGTGCGTATGTGTATGTGTGGTTGCGTGCGTGTTTGTGTGTGTGTGTGTGTGTGTCTGTGTGGTCCCTGTGATGGTCCAGTTTTGTCTTGCTGAAGCCGCAGGTAAGGCCTAAGGGCCGGTTCCATCTTCAGAGATTGGCTGGGAGTGAGATGGGATCAGAGTTTGCGACCTTCAGGGATTGTTAATGATCTGGCGGGGTCGTCCATATCCCGTCATGCCCGCCTGCGATGCCCCTTTGTTGGTGCCCATCTGCAGGCCAATGACACTCTGCCCCTCTTTAAGCTGTTCCTCGGAAAAATCACGTCGGTTCTCTTGGGCTTTCCTAATCACAAAAGTTGACCATTACTCATACACATTCTTCACACATTCTTCACATCCTTACACACTGTCTGACCCCTCACACAAACAGTAAGGCCTTTCAGGACTTCATCAGTATAATCCTAAATATCTTTATTTGAATTTCTGTCTCAGTTTGTTTTAATAGAGACAGGATGTTCCCAGAATTTCTTTTTCTAGTTTCGTGCTCATTTTGAAATTATGTTGTGTGCGCATTGTCCAAATGCAAAAATACACACATACTTATCGGTCTTTGCAGCAAATAAGTGACTTTTCCTCCACTTTGTATAAAAAAAGACTGGCCTGATAACTCTGATATTGTGGTTACCATATCAACCAAACATTACTGTTGCGTGGCAGCCATGGTGATAATGTGTTGTTGTTATTGAGTTGCTATGGTATTTGGCAAGCTGGTTTCTGGTGTGAATAGGATGTGGTTTTACTCACTTGTGGAACCAACTTTGGTCACCGCGGTAACAACCGTCGTCTTTGGTTACAGCCAAGCTGCCGAGTGCCATCAGGGTCCTCTGCACAGCTGCCAAGTCCTTACCTAACACACACAGACACACACACACACACACACACACACACACACACACGCACAGTCAGGTATCTGATGGTACCTCATAAAACCTGGCTTGACCTTATACTTTGCCCTTTCCACAGACTATCATGATGTCACACTCTAATTCACTGATGCTTTTTACTTCACTTGGACAGAGTTTCAGGTGTGTGATATGTGGGTTTGTGTTGTTAAGTATGTCATCATGTGGTATAAAGTATCATTTTGTGTTGTATAAAATGTAAATTTGTTTGTGAATTTTGCTGTGTAAAATATTAATATTTGTGTGAGTACTTTTTGTATGAAGTGTGTGGGAATTTGTGTGTGTGTCTGTTTTGATCTTGCACTCACCCTCCCACAGGTCGACGGTCTGAAACATGTCAGTTTTGGTGACCCCGTAGCGTTCGGCTGCGTTGAGGAACTGAGAGATCTGCTCCATCTGTTTGAAGGCCATGGGGGACCTCTGGACCTTCTTTATGGGTTTGTCTCCAACATACAAACTGTTGATTAGCTCACTCAGCACCTGCACACAGGGAGGCAGAGACACCATGATCACACAGCATGACACTGAACAAAACTGCCCACACAGCACATACACACCTCACACACACACACACACACACACTCACACAAAGATTAGTCATGTATCAGTTTACTCACACATCCATCCTTTAGCCAGTTCTGGAAGCCACTTTTACCAGGTTCTGGCGAGCCCGCTCCGGGACCACACTGGGCTTGGATCCACTGGACCAGCCTCTCCTCCAGCTCTGGGTCGTATTTCTTATCGATCTTATTCTGGACCTCCCGGCTCAGACCGTAAGCAGGACCTTTGTTTGCCATGACTCCTACTGAGATCGAGAGAAGAAAAGCACGTTTTAACTCAGTGTTATTTCATGCTGCCTTTACCTCTCTGATATAAAGAGAGAGTGGCCTTTTCTATTGCCACACCATAAAGTGAAGATTGAGATGAAAAAGAAAAGGAAGAATTTACAAAGAAATAAATGCACAAACAAATGAGGAAAACTATAAAAAGAAAACCGGTACAATGTTAAAAACAGGAACCACAATTGAGCCAAATGATAAA
>NC_044502.1:27190021-27197521 GCF_902362185.1 Chanos chanos
CTAAACTTAGCCTTCCAGAATTCTCCCTCGGATAAGAGAGCTTTATCAGAGTAACACTTCTTTTTTTTTTTTTTTTTTTTTTTTTTTGAGAAAGCTTGAAACGGGGCCAGGACCCTGAGAAAGCAGTGCAGGTAAAGGCATGATTCTGGAGGCACTTGCTGGGTCCTGGCTGTAGACTTTCACTCTATTTTCCATGTTAAAACAAGAGACTAGGCCATCGTAAATGTCTGTCCGTCCAACTGAGATCAGTTCCAGCCATAGGAACCATTCCAAGGCTTTCTGTTGCGGGCTTACGGTTAGTACTGCCTCAATATTTCTCTGTTACCTCCAGAAGGCTGGGAGTTTGAGAACATTTTGTGGTGTGTGTGTGTGTGTGTGTGTGTGTGTGTGTGTGTGTGTGTGTGTGTGTGTAACTTCCCTTCTCAGTAGCATCCTCAGTTGCTTTTACTGCAGA
Organism: Chanos chanos; assembly: GCF_902362185.1. Classification (NCBI taxonomy): domain Eukaryota; kingdom Metazoa; phylum Chordata; class Actinopteri; order Gonorynchiformes; family Chanidae; genus Chanos; species Chanos chanos. The sequence continues at coordinate 27,190,476 of NC_044502.1, forward strand.
GGATGTTGTAATATCCCCTCACTGGGCCAACGCATCCTGTGTGTGTGTGTGTGTGTGTGTGTGTGTGCATGTGTGTGTGTGTGTCACAGTTTACTTCTCAGCTCATTGTCCTGGAATCTGGCGTTTGATCCCCAGGACCAGAAGCTAATTGTAAAATGAACAATGGCTGAACAATGGCAATGACACACACACATACACACACACACACACACACACACACACACACACACACACACACACACACACACACACACACACACACACACACACACACACAGAGGATATGTTGTACTATTTAGTAAGTATTCACTCTCTAGTACCAAAGACTCTACAGTGAATAACTGCTGTAAAAAAACAGATTTGAAATACTGATTTTGTAATCTACACATCATGCTCTACGTCAACAACAAACAAAAAGACACATACACACACACGTACACACACACATGCACACACGCACGCACACACACTCTCTTTCCTGATCTCTTGTTCAGTCTAAGCATGTCTGAGCATGTGATAAACTGTAGAGGACAGCCTGACTCCAGATAGAAGCACTTTCACGAGACAGTTTATGATGTTGTGTTTTACTGTTTTACTTGCACAGTTACATAACACACACACACACACACACACACACACACACACGCATCTACACAAATGTCAATAGCTTGTCTGAACATAAGCTGTGTTCAGTTCATAAGTTGTATCATCTGAACATAAGTTATGACCACTCCAGTCAAGTATGACATCACTTCCCTTTAGCCCACCCTATAAATATCAACCTAAAACTGTTTATCAGCAATGTAGCCTGGCATTGTCCTCCAGTCTTCCAGGGAAGGGCATCTCTCTACACATTTTGAGGAGCTCCTCTGACTGAGAAATCACCCCACTGAAGTTTGGGGCAGATAATAGTAGTCAGTGAGGCAGCTTTGAGTGAGGTATTGTTTTCTGAGGTAGGTCTGACACAGCTTCATTGTGAGTATATGAACCAAAGGGCAAACTTAGCACCCTGTTACAAGTCCTTTATTTTTTTTTTTTGCTGCTCAGAGCGTAACATGAACAACATTTTTTAGCTGTGGTGCCGGTTCTGACATCACCATCACTATGTTGCTTCAGCCGGTGGCAATGTTCATTTTGAGTGTAACATTCAGCAGGGTTGAGGAGAACTTTTAGTTTTTGCTGAACACCCTCTCTGGGCATTGTCCCTGGAGCCATCCAATGAGTTACCACACTTTAGTGATAAGCTATAGTTAAATATTCACCAGTGGGAAGGCAAACTGGTTCAGACTGAGCCATTTAATAGACAATGGTAAACTCTGTAGTTTTGCTGTTAGTAGTGCGTTTAATGTTTCCCTTTATCAGCCAGTTCAAATATGTTGCATGTTACCTGTAGTCAATACTACCACTAATAGCAAACTTAACACTAAATTCAGTTTCCAAACACTGAGCACAATGCCCAGCAGAGCACATTATCAGTTATGTTTTACCTTTCTCAGGACCAGGGATTTAACCCTGTGGGATTTAAAACCTGATGCTGGAGCAATCCTGGGGAGAAGAATGCATTTCAAACTAACTCCAGACCTGATCGTTAATACAACGTGTACACGCCAGTGATGTAGCTATGATCATAAAAATCATATTTCCTGCCCCTCCCCAAAACCACCATCACCACACATACACACACACACACACACACACACAAACACACATGCACAGCAGAATGGGAATCAGTCTCTAAACTGGAAGAGGAACACAAAGGCCCACAGTCAACTGAATTCTTGGTTTCAGGTTTAGAGTCAAAAAACTCTTTTTTTCTCCCCTAAGTTCCAGAGCTCTCTGCAGACTGCATTTGATTAACAGAGAGAGAGAGAGAGAGAGGGAGAGAGAGAGAGAGAGAGAGAAACAGTCACATTTTCATTTGCTCTGAAAAACATGTGCGTCATGCTGCTAGGTTTCATTCAATTATATAGAATGAATTAACCCAGAACATCTCATCTGTGTGTGTGTGTCTTTGTGTCTGTGTGTCTGCGTTAGAGAAGCAGGGTGTGTATCTTTTTCCTGCATGTGTCTGTGGCAGAGAGCTAGGGTGTGTATGGGTGTATGGCCCACAATCTCATTATGTTTCATTTATAAAGCAGTGATTGTTTAAACATTACCAGGCATAAATTCAATCTACATAGACTTGATATTTACAGAGCACAGGTTATAATGCCAAATATAACAGGATGTCAAGCCTTCAACACAGCAAAACTCCTCAGAGACTGCTAATATCCACTTTTTAAAACAAATTACTTTAAAACAAAAAAGAAAAAGAAAGAAACTTCCCCTGAAACAATGATCAAAGCGTAACAGCAGGCTAAAGGTCGGCGAACACCACAATAACATACTAGATGAAACAGTTCAGTCAAACAGGAACCATAGGAAGTTGTGCACTCACAGTTAAGGTGCAGAAAACCGCTGCTGTAGAAGAGATGCTGTGTTCTCGGTGGTGCTGTTGACCGGCTGAAGAAAGAGGTGTGTATTCCTCTTTGCTGAGGTTACTGAGTGAGTGAGAGTGTGTTGTGTTTGGAGTTTTCTTTCTGCCTTACAACAGGGTACAGAGTCCACTCCCAGGGAGTGCCGCCTTTCAAGAGAACAGAGATGACTTCACTAAATTCAGAGAAAGAGAGGGAGAGAGAGAGTGGGAGGGGTTGAATCACGTCCGTAAAAGGTCATGTACTTTTTTTTCGTTTTTTCTCTCTTACTCTCTATTTCTCTGCCCCTCCTTTTCCCTCTCTTTTTCCTGGTTTGGAATGTTCGTCCTTATTTGGGAGAATGTTCAGAGACGATGTGGGACGGCTGCCAAAGGGCTTGGTCTAGCCAGAGAAAAGGAATTCTCTACATACCTTCTTCAACCGCTCGGTCTCAGAAGAGGGGGGGCAAGAGATGGAAGAGGAGAGGGGTAACGAGGGGCATGAATGAAAGAGTATGGGGACATTTTGGGGGGGGTGTAATTAAAGAGGAATGGAAACACGAGTAGATGGAAACTGACCAAGAATATGCACACTTTGTTATCGTTACTGGTACTTGTCTTTAATTACAATAAAAATACTTTAGCATGAGAGAGAGAGACAAAAAGAGACAGAGCGAGAGAGAGAGAAAGAGAGAGAGAGAGAGAGAGAGAGAGAGAGAGAGAGAGAGAGGGATTTTTGATTTATGTACAGAGATAAATGCAGACGAACAGTACTTTATGTTCTCTTGTTAAGTGTAGGCTGATGCGATGGAGAAGTAGTACTGGTAAAACTTGAGGAGGACTGATAAAGCACAGAAACAAAAATAAACAACAAGGCATGAAGTGTTCAGACTCGTAAAAACAGTTGCATGCATTAGGAAATTCAGAACAAGCCATGAAGCACAGGATTATGGGTGCAAGGAGAGGCAGGTTAAAAAACTTCCATTTTACATATTGCATCATATGCACACTTACACACACACATTCATGCAGGCATGCACGCGCACACACACACACACACACACACACACACACACACACACACACACACCACTCCTCTGTGGGAATAGACGTCAAGCCCCTTGTGGATCGGGCCGTTACATGCCTGCTGACATCAGGCAGCAGAGTAAACACAGCAATGACATCACCGTCTGACCCTCAGAGGTCACCATGGAGACGGGGGTAAACCAATGACAAAGCATCATTTTCCAGCATGCCCACGTCTGGCCAAACTTCTGTTTAATATTACTCATCTTAATTATATGTAAGAAGAAATTAGTCACGCCCGCTTACACGATTCACTTTTTGTGTATTTATCAGTTCCTGTGCTTTAAGTGCTATCACACAGACTGACTCTTAAACTGAATGAATGACTGTTACATCATCATGCTGTTTTAGTGATTAAGGTAAAACTAATGCTGAATAAAGCACTTAAGACCAACTCAGTAACTAAGAATGATTAACTGTAGCAGTAAAGGTAAGGACAAAAAGGTGAAGGAGCTGATCGAGAAGGCAGTAATGTAGAGTGTCATAGTGAGAAGCAGTTTGATAAACTGTCTGGTGGACTTAGGAATCCACTCCTATGATCATTGTATAGGTCTGTTTTATTACAGTGCTCCGCTAGTTTGTTACAGTAGACGTGTCTGTAATAAACTGACGCTTCTTTTCCTTTGGGTTTTCCGCATGTAAATGATGTTACCGTGTGAAAATGGCTTTAAAAAACGTGGACAAGTGAGACTGGAGACTGTGGTGGTAGGGCAGCAGACACCAAACCAATCCACAGCATGTCCAGACAGAACCAGCAAACCGTTGTTCTTCACTTTGGCTTTGTGCCTGAGGGCTTGGGCAGTTTGGCAACTCAGAGTCTTTCTTTCTTTCTTTCTTTCTTTCTTTCTTTCTTTCTTTCTTTCTTTCTTTCTTTCTTTCATGAGCAGTGCTATCTGATAAATAAGGAAATAATTAATGTGTTGGGCAGGTACACTTGCTTATGCACACACACACACACATACTCATACACGCATGCATACTCACACACACACACACACACACACACACACACACACACACTTGTGCATATATATCAGTTTCTCAGGGAGATGATGATAAATTCCTCTCTTGCCTGTGACATTTCCTAATTCATCTGTTTCTTTTTCTTTCCTGTTTGTAGTGTGTGTGTGTGGGGGGGTATGTGTGTATATATGTGTTGGTGTGGGTGTGGGTGTGTGTGTGTTTCTGTGTGTGTGGGTGTATGTGTGTATATATGTGTGGGTGTGGGTGTGTTTCTGTGTGTGTGGGTATGTGTGTGTATTTATGTGTGGGTGTGTTTCTGTGTGTGTGGGTATGTGTGTGTATATATGTGTGGGTGTGTTTCTGTGTGTGTGGGTATGTGTGTGTATATGTGTGGATATATGTGTGGGTGTGTTTCTGTGTGTGTGTGGGTATGTGTGTGTATCTATGTGTGGGTGTGTTTCTGTGTGTGTGGGTGTATGTGTGTATATATGTGTGGGTGTGGGTGTGTTTCTGTGTGTGTGGGTATGTGTGTGTATCTATATGTGGGTGTGGGTGTGTTTCTGTGTGTGTGGGGGTGTATGTGTGTATCTATGTGTGGGTGTGTTTCTGTGTGTGTGGGGGTATGTCTGTGGGTATATGTGTGTAAAAAATGAGTGGTGTTGGTGGCTGAACTCAGTATGACAGGTCTGTTTGCAGCATGTGCATTTTCAACAATATAACTCAGAGACACAGATTGCTTCTCAATTGTTTTTCCCTAATCATCTTTATTTAAGGACTTTAAGACTAATGTTACAGAAAAACCCAAAAACCCCAAAAATTCTGTGTGTGTGTGTGTGTGTGTGTATGTGTGTTGTATGCTGTATCTGTTTGTGTGTTTGTGTGTGTGTGTGTGTGTGTGTGTGTGTGTGTATATCAGCCCTCAGTAGGATATAGTAAGTATCCACTGAATTTGTTATGTCCTGCGGTGTCACAGAGGACTCGTCCAGACAGTAGCTGTATGTAGACCTGGCTGCCGCGGGACAGTGGGAGAAGCAGGGTGTGTGTGCCACTGTCCTGAAGGTCCTCACGGTTATCCTCCCACACCGCTGACACCTCGCGCCCGTCCTGAACCAAAGCCAAACGGTGGTATAGCCTCATGGCTTCTGCTCCAGCGCTGGAGTACGCCAAAAATGAGAATGAATACACACCAGCCCGTGGAGCAGTAAACACACCTGAGGAGACAAGTAGAGTCAATGTGTGTGTGTGCATGCGTGCATATGTGTATGTGTGTGTGTGTGTGTGTGTGTGTGTCACTGCTGTACCGAGAGCAGGATTGTATCCATTTCCATAGTTGAGTGTGACGTTGCCATAGGGAACAGTAACATCACTGGTGAAGGGGCCAAAACAGTCAGTACTGGCGGTTGTACTCACGGTAAATGCCACTTTCCTACCGCCTACACACACACTCACACACGTAGAGAGAGAGACACAGAGAGAGGGAGGGAGAGAGGGAGAGAGAGAGAGAAAGTGAGAATAAGGTGAGAATAAATGAATTAAGGTGACAGCTAACGTCTTGTGTCTGTGCCATGAGGTATGAGACAACACCCCTCAAATATGACATATGACAAATGACATCACAGCTCTGATCCACTTTCCTGGTGTGACCTTTGAATTTGCTGTCACCAGTGAGACAATAGCTGCACAACAGTAGATAAAAAAGTTTTAAAATATTAGATGACTCTTTTGTTCAGTCCTGCTCCCACATGGCCAAGCTGCCTTTCTGGCAAACTTGGTCTGCTGCTTAGAGACAGTTTCTTGTTTGCGAATGTGCACGTTATTGGCAACAGAGAAACTCTGCAGGCATGAAACTGGAAAACAAATCTTATCTGACCATTGTTTTTATGTTAGGATCCATCTTCATAATCTTTAACGTGCAAGTCACATTCCGATTGTAAATCGCCTTCAGTTCTGCATAAGATGCAAAGTGGATTGCATTGACTTTGGTGGAGATGCCCATATTCAAAGAACTAAGCCAAAGGAAAATCTACTTTACGCCTGTGCAGTTTCAGCACTATTTATGTGATCTCTCGAAGCGCAAACCTTCACACACGTATAAGATTTTCGGATTTGGCATGCAGCACGTTATGACATTTCTGCACACAAGGTGGCAATGTTACGTAAATCCTGATCATAAAATCACAAGAAATCCCTCCCTATTTCACAAATCAACCAATCATCACTTCTCCCACACTGCACAAAGTTGAAATTTTTGGCAGGCGCGTGTAAGCACCAGCACAGAGTGAAGACCAAGGTGCCCCCACATGCCCAGCTAAGCGTTGAGAGATGCAAAACGCTGATCTAGAAATGAGAATAAAGCTGATCTTAAGGATAACCTTTCTGCAGACACTTAGGCATGACATGCAATCCTCACAGATTTCTGACCAAGGAAGTCAGATGAAAAAACTCCAAAAAGCATGTTTTGGATGTCTAATAGATCCAGGTTAGGATGTGGGCATACAGTGGCATGCAAAAGTATCGGCACCACTGGTCAAAATTTCCGTTACTG
>NC_044502.1:27202521-27242521 GCF_902362185.1 Chanos chanos
TGACAAGGATGCTTGGCTAAGAAAACTTAAGTTAAAACATAGGTAAAATCTACACCACAAATACGTATGACTTACTTAGTTGGTGGTACTAAATATTCACACTGACTGAATGCTATGTATAGTCAGCTTATTTACGGAACAGTTTATTGATGGTGTCTTGGGTGCAAATGCCATTTTCTCTCGCCAGAGGATGATCGTCATACCATTTCCAGCCACAGGAATTACAGAACACTGATTAAAACTTTAAATATTTGTAAACAGTTTTTTAACTAATTTTTTGGGTTGTCTAAAGAGAGCAAGTGAAGAACTGAGCATGCCAGGATGGAATTTTGTGCATTTATGGATACTGGCAGACATGCAAAACTTCTACAGAGTACAAAATTGATTCCAGTTTGCTCAAAATGATTAGTTCTTCATGTGACAATAAATTTCTCTTCAAAATTTAGCATATGCGCGTGCAAAAAATCTTGGTGCACTCAAAATACCCCTTTGTTGTGTGCAGAAATATGGAACAAAAGTAATATCATGCCTTGCCTCTGTCACTGGATCCCTCAGTTATATTTTGAGAGCCAAGTCTCTCTTGGAACATTGCAGCATCCCATTTCTTCAGTTAATTATTCAAATATTCGCTGCAGGGTAAGAGCGTATTAACTGCTGTGGCAGCTCTACAAACGACTGGCCCGTGACGCTGATGTCCTAGGCCTCTGTACCTTGTATTAGAAGCTGGGGAGAGCACAGTCTTCTTCATATTTCCTCTGACACATGTGGAGACAACAGTCACTTGTTTTCACCAGAGAGCCCTGACACATCCAGAGGTCCAACTGCCCAACACTGGTCCAACTACACAAACCTGATCTACCCACCACTAATCTAGTCCAGACTAACCAATGAGAATGACTTTTCCCAGCTGGCTTCCCACCCACAAAAATCACCTGTTTGTGTTTGCGGTGATACCCAGCCAAGCCAGAGGCATTGCAGAAATCTGGGTTCCACCTGGGTGGAGGAGAAGGGTAGCACGTAACAAGTGAATGTTAATCACATAATTGTCACAACACTTAAAGTACATCCCAACAGAAAGCGTTTGTGCAGACATGCATCTAGACAAGGGGTTGGCTCCCGAACCGCATGCCATCAATAATTAAATGGGAATTTTTTTTGAGTTTTCAGCCTACTGCGGAAAAACGCAGATGATGTGTGTAGATTAGAAAACGTAAATGTGGTACACTCCCCATAATTGTACTTTTTGTGTCCCATCCACGATGTTGTAGAGTTTTTTGTGTAATTATTCATGCTGCTGCATTGAGACATAATTTGCCGCTACCTTTAAGAGAAGAGGACTTAGTGAGTGATGTAGTGAGATTCTTGTCGATATAGTATAGAGTTTGTGTAGAAGAATTCAAACTTAAGAGTGGAGAGTACAGAGCGTGAGAAAATGTCGGCGTGATGTGTATTTTTTATGCTGTTACGGAATAAATGAATAAAACGTATCAACACACTTGTTTCAGACATCGTTTTTTTCAAATGTGCAAAATAAAGAAAATTTTTATCATTTACTACCATAAATATAGGCTACAGTTTTAAGAGTTCAGGTTTGGGGGGGACCTAAAGATATTGGCAGTTTTTCCACTTTCGTGGGGGTCCTGCACCCCTAAACCCTGCGAATGTGGGGGGTTGACTGTAACAATTTTTAATTTTTTTTTTTTTTAAATTTTGCTGTCATTGTTATAGGCCTAAAGTCATCCTTACATTATCCAGCTGTACAAATATGTAGCCTATACACTGAATAAAAAAAAAAAGTTTTAACACTGCGTCAACTAAAATGTGCACCATGTGCATGGGTTAAAATAGGCCAGAATGATCCGGAACGGCATTCCAGCACCTTCGATTAATAAGTAACTAAATCTAATCGGCAGTTTCATACACAGTAATGTCAAGCGAGTTCATTTTTCCTGTGCTGCTGGCATTCCTTCCAGCGTATGCCATGATGATTAGAAACTTCCATTGTTTGTGCTCATGATCCAACAGAACCAAGGATCTCATGCTCTATAGGATGTTTAAATACCCTGTGGTGACAGCTGAGTTTGTGGATTCTGAGACAGCTGTGGTGGAAATTGGACTTATAGTTAGATTATCCTTATAGCTAGTCTTATCGATAGTGTAGGGCCCCTCGGTCTTAGCAATCTACCAAATTTCCCTCCCTTTTAAACAATTTCAGAGAAGTTACAGATAGGCGTCCTTTGTATCCATAAGCAAGTATGTTACCTTTCTTTGTCCTTTGGGAACAGGGATACAGTCCTTTTCCAGAATTGGAGCAGTTAATCACTGTGCATTTGCAAGGCATTTTGTTGTATTTTGTTATTTGTTGTTTATTAACATTAAGTGAGAATATGCCCTGACTTTTATTTAAGGCCAGCCCATTGGTAGCGATACCCTTGAATCATATCCTCCATATGTGGGATGCAGAATAACAACAACAAAATATACCTTAAACTCGGCTTTATTTTCATTTCCCAATTTATGTATCGTGTAAATATGCAAAGAACACGGCATTCAAACCATCTTAATGACTGTGTGGAGCAGTCATTGACCTCACCATGACTAGTTAACATAAGCTACTTGCAGCCAATTTCGATACAACGGCACTAGTAGTAAGTGAACAGGCTCTCTGTAGATGGGCTCTGATATGACATTTAAAAGCTTTCCTGTCACCATAGTCACCATAAAAATATATGGTAGGCCACAAAATTCAAAATTGGAATATAATAATGTGAAATGTTTCATTAAAATTTATTTCATGTGTTGTAGAGATTTTCAAGTCTCAGGTCATTTAATTCTGAGGAAGGTTGGCTTCCACTAGGAGTCGCCATTGGTTATAGCCTGTATGCCTATCACTGCACATTCAACAGTCATTAATGATGAGAATGTAAAAACCTGAAATCCATACAGCAGCCCGTTTTTAAACTCATAGTTCACATGTTAACATCAGTAGGATCTGACAAACCGACATCAGCTAGTTAGCTAACATTAGCAAGGTAACAGAAAGGTAACATGACTCTGTGCATTTTCTATGTGAAAATTAACCAGAATTGAGGTGCACTAGCTCTTTCACAAAAGATACAGATTGTTTTAATAAGTACGGCAATACTTTATGCTTTGTATAATGCTTACCTTAATTCAGGAACATTGTGTGACTGCAAAAGAATGCATGCACACTCTGCCTCCCAGGAAGCCTGTGTTTTCTGCTCTTGTAGATAGGATCTTAATATTATAAGTCATAATCATGAGATAGAATCACATTATTATAATATTAAAAGTCATAATTATGAGAAAATTACCTCATTATTATGAGATATTAGGTCATTATTATGACATAGTATCATAGTATCATAGTATATGTATATAGTATATGCATAGTATATGTTCTCATTATAATGACATACTATGTGACATACTATGTGAAACAGGCTTCCATATGTTTGATACTAACAGTCAGCTCCTTGATAGCTGTATGCTTGGTTTGTATTCTCCCTGTCTTGAAAGTGTTTGCTAAATAAATAAATGTAATTGTAAAGATGTGGTCTATCTCCGGCATGCACGAGACACTCACATTCACTCACAGGTGAAGAGAACTTTTGTTTTTTACAGAGAAAAAAATTAACTTATCAGGTAAGACCACAAATAAATCCAACTTTACAACTGTGAGTAGATCACTGATAAAAGATGCTTACTAAAGTCTGGCTGGGGGCCTGTAAAGGGTAGGGAGACTACTGTTGGTAGCATCTGGGGCCCTCTTTGGTATGCAGTACCCCAAGGTTGGCCCTGAGATCCTTCACAATGTTCTCCTGGTGGTGGTTGTGGTGCACCAGTGGGGCAGAGTGTGGGCTCTGGTCTAACCAGCTTGTCCCATTCCATTCGCCTCCACTTTTGTGGGACTGGGCAGTGGCTGGGGTGCAGGTCCAACTCCAGGGCCAGGTCTGAAACCATCTGTGGAGTTGGGCCTGCTGCCTACAGCTCCCCTAACCTTAGAATGACCTCAAACAAACACACAATCCACATGCAGGCTTCTACATGTTTTGGTTTCTGTTTATGAACTCATGTTTTCATGTCAATGACAACTTACACTCAGGTCTCTGTGTTGCAGTGTCTGGTTGTGGTGTAGCGAAGTAACACCTGTTATTTGGCATGCTGGGCAGTCCAGATAACATGATATGCCAAAGTGACATTGAAAGGCATAGATGGGGTTTGCCCTGTCTGAATTACAATCTCATACGTGTTCGGAGCATTTTTTTTTTCAAATGATGATGTCAAAATACCCTTACTGCCCATGTCATTCTTTTACCACAGTTAAAACAATGAGATACAGCACCCGCAGGTTCTCCAGCTCGTGCCAAAACTGCAGGTGCTTCTGTAGGTTATGATGTCAATGCCATAGATGGGACATCTAGTTCCCATCCTGCACACGAACATGAATGATCTAACTCTAGGACACATACTTAATATAGAGCTCCGTAGTGCATTAATCTAATGCTTTTGTTTCCCAGATAAAAAACTTCTCTGAGGTTGTTTCTTCTCACGTAAAGTCAGGCCTCTTTTAGCCAAAGATGATGCAGAAAAACTTGTTTGTGTCAGTAGCAGACTCGATTACTGTAACGTCTCTTTTCTGTGCTTTGTTAAAAAAAAAAAAGAAAAAAGAAAGAATGAATCCTCTACAGTGAGTACAAAATGCAGATGAAAGGATTTTATCTCAGAAAAATAAAGAGAGTGTGTCACTCCTTTTTTAGAAGAATTACATTGGTTACCTGTTCACTTAGAATTAATTTTATTAATTGGATATGTCTCTGTCATTAAAATAGGCAATAAATATCAGCCAATCATTCCATAACTTGATAAAAGATGCATTAAGCTTGCATTTTTGTAGGCTAATATGAATGGTGGGTATGCCCAATTTGTCTCACACAAATTGCAAGCTGTATGCTTCTGGAAAGTAATTACATTGGTAAATGGGCTTGACAAAAAAAAAGATATCTAGCCAAATGTGATTTGACACTTATTAGTTTTTTCTCTGCTACATTGGTGTAATTCAGTTTGGCATAATCCATCAACCTGAAGGCAAATTTCACAGAAATTACGAGAAATTAATGCCCAGAGAATGAAAACTAACCAGAGGAACTTGTGATTTACAGGGTTTCAGTAAAGCATATAAAAAGATATGTTGGGAAAGAAACTCATTAAATGATAATATCAAATCAGTCAGTGATTCATTTAATTTGCACAAGCCTGTGTAAATAAAAAAATATTATAAAACCATTTTGATTTCACAAAGTGATACTGTATTCTGTTATCACCTGCTGGTACCACCAACCTGTTTGATTAATATGCTATACATGGCAGCATATTCTCTCTCTTGACTGTCTTCATCTCTGACTTGGCGTAGTGGTATTGTCTGAGACCTTGTTGGAATGTGTCTTAGCAGATTGTGCCAACCTGTCGGAGATAAAAGGACATGACATGTTGTATTAAATTTGGTGTAAATTGGTTTGTCTCTGAAATTTCAACCTTGATCTTTGCTTTAGCCCTCATGGCTACTAGACTCTGAGCCTCTATCTCCAGGCTTTGTGGTTCAACTGGAATAACTCCAGATCCTGGATTTGAGGGTCCAAGGTTCAAACCCTCAAGTGGGGCCCAGACTGTAACCTGTCCCAGATCTAATTCAGATAGCTCCTTACTGAAAACCACAACTTGGATCCTGACCCAAATGCTAATCCCTTGCCTTTGCCCTAACCCCATGTAGCCTCCACCACAGTCAAGATTAGAGTCATCACCAGTCCTGCCCTGATTCCTGTCTAGGATTTGGTTCATAGCTTTATGTATACAATAAGTTTATACTGATCAGTTAGTCTTTCCTGGTAGCATGGGGAAGAGAGGTACACTTAAGTAAAGTATGGAGTTTTAATTAACACTGGGGCATGACTTTTATTACAGAAAGGTTTATGTTTCATTAAAGTATTTGAAATGTGGTCCAATTTGCTTATTCATAAATTCATTCATTAACATTTATGTACTGGATTATTTATTTATATATCTGTTTAGTATTTTCCCTACTCACAGACTTCATGATACATTTAACAATGAGGAATTTAATCCTGAGAATCTGTTCCACTGTTGCCAATTAAGACAGATTTTAAAAAAGATGAATATGTATTTATCATTCATCCATTCATCCATCCGGGAATTCATTGTTGCCTGTGCAATTTTAAGACAATATCCATTTGTCAACTGAATTGATCTTCAGGCACCTGTACATGGTCTGGTATCAAACATGCATAGAAAAATTTAACAGTGAAATACCTCACTCATTATCTAAGCCGCTTATCCTGATAAGGGTTGCGGGGGGTGCTGGAGCCTATCCCAGTGCTCATAGGGTGGAAGGCAGGGAAACAACCTGGGCAGGTCGCCAGTCCATCGCAGGGCAGACACACAGACAAACACACATTCATACCTAGGGGCAATTTAGTGTCTCCAATTCACCTAACCCACATGTCTTTGGACTGTGGGAGGAATCTGGAGCTCCTGGAGGAAACCCACGCAGACACGGGGAGAACATGCAAACTCCACATAGAAAGGACCCACAGAAAGGAATCGAACCCAAGACCTTCTTGCTTTTAGGCGACAGTTCTACCCACTGCACCACCATGCCGCCCCAGTGAAATCCCTTTCCTTCCCAATACACTCAATTTCTCCTCTCTCTCTTACAATGTTTAAGATGAGGTAGGCTACTTCAGACAGTTCTGAAAGCTGCAAAACAAAAAAGGTTATTTTACCACCAAGACTTTCTCTAGAGTTACTGAAACAAGCTTGCTCATTTAAAAAGTATAATTGTATCAGATAGGCCTGAAGGTTGTATTAACCTAATTGTGATCACACCTTTACAATAAATGCTTGGGATGAAATCTGTCATAATGTTCAAGTATGTTATGTAAATCTAAGGAAATCCAGGAACTGGTGTTGTACCATATTACTAGTAACATATACCATCTGTGAAGTGATGTATTGCACCTTTAATTTTACTCTTGTAAGACTTTGGTTATAGTTTATATTATATTACAGTGTAATGTTGATAGAATCCTTGCTTCTACTCCTCCTCCTATGTCTCCTAAAGGATTTCATGAGGTGAGCACCACATTACACTGGATAGACACAGAATAGAAGCAATTTGTTAGCCTGGACCTTAACAACTAAATAATCATAAATGAATGTTTACATATTAGTGAATAAAAGACTACTTTTAGACTGCTTTTGTTTGGTTTTGTTTTGTGCTTTCCTCCTGAAAATGTTAGAGAGAGAGAGAGAGAGAGAGAGAGAGAGAAACATTGGTGACTCATTGGAAGAGAGACTTTCAGAGACACAGAAGATAACTTTACAGAATGATTCATCTCACACACTCAGACTGACCAGTCTCTGTTCCATCCAAACCTGCAACATAAACTGTCTCCGTGACAACGTCTCAGACTTTTTTTTTACCATTATTTGAAGTGGAGTTGAAACAGTGGTCCGTTCTGCAGGCAATGTTGATTTCATGAAGTAAGTTCCCTTTATTTTTCCTCATTTTCACTTCGTCACCTCCTGTGACTGCTCATGCTCTCCTACCTGACAGACAGGAAGGGAGGTGGGAGCAAACAGAGATCTGTTTCAAATATATCAAAAACTGATCGACAAATCTGCTGACAATGCCGTGAACAAGTCACATAACAAGTGAGAATCAGCGAATCAGTGAATTTCGGGGAAGTACCCAACATTTGTTGAAATTTACGATGGCAGGTGCAGTGCTTGTTGTTGAGTGAATATAGTTCATTTTGTTTCTTTGAGCCATAATCCTCATCTTCCTCGAATTACTTTTGACAGTGGGTTTAGCGACAGCTTGAAAAAAGTTAATTTCTGTCATGGACACTTTGACCTACCAGTGTAACAGAGGTCATGTGCCCAGATTAGGGACGAGACACGGACAAAGAGGACTGGGTTTCTCTCTCGATTTGTTTTGCCAAATAACCAAGAAAGACAGATGACCGAGTGACCACAGCAACATTTTCTGCTTCAGGTTGAAGGAATTTCCAGTGAAGGAAATCAGTTCTTAGACTGTGGATACGAGATCCGCATCAGCAGGATGGCAGATCTATGATGTTGTTACACACATCAACCAGCAGGTGGCTCCATTTGAATGACTTCATTAACACATTAACACACATACCATACACTGCTACAATTTTGGCAAAAGTCTTAAGAAGTCTTAAGATTAAGTCTTAAGATTGCATTATGTTATACTAACAATATATACACACTCATAGTATTGTATTATACACAGTGATATTATATTAGAATAGTAATACATGCACATTTTGATGTATACCAAGGAAAGTGCTCTTTTAAAGTTTAGGGTCAATGAGTTTATCTTCTGTGCTAATGAGGAGGTTTCTCATTTGCTTCGGTAGCTGTTGGAACATCTTTGCAATCTGCTTGTTCAGAACGCTCTGTTCCTTACAGAGAGGGTTCTGTGTGGCCATTAAAAAGGTCAGGCTGTAACCTCACCCTCTCAGGTGAGTCTGAAGTAAGTCTGAAATACATATTCAGACTTGTGGACTGTAGGTCACTGAACACTGTTGTCCTCAGTCACTGTTTTCAGAGTCTCTGGGCTTTTGACACCTGACCTCTTAATGTTTTCTGTTCTTTTAAAGCGTTATCTGTCACATCTTCATTCTTCATGATGGTGAGCAGAGGTGCTGAGGAGCTGAGTGAGTGAGAAAAGATAACAAAGACACTGAGGTAGCTGAGAAATCACAGCAGTTGTGCATGTGGGTGTGTCAAAATCTAGGGCAGGAAAGGTTAAAAAAAAAAAAAAAGAAGAACAGATAAGAAAGAGCAGCATGCCCAAACACGCTGAATACACTGTGTCAGGCTCCCTGTTAGAAAATGCTATTCTTCATTAATCAAAGGGCACCACAGGAACAGATTCAAGGTCGATCTGTCTGAATAACGGATTACTTTGTGTTGCGTATATGTGTTCTTTAACGTACTTAATGGACAAGAGAGATTTGTAGAAAGCTGAGAGCTGGATCCAGGATTGTGAGGAAAGTCTCTCACATCCAGAGGTGTGTCCAACCTCATAATCTTCAGTGCCTATCCTGTTTTTAGAACGTCTTCCAAACAGGTCAAAGGACTGATGGAGCCTTGTACAGTGTATAAAACAGATGTAATTTCCGTTGTTCTCTTCTGTGTTCATGAGGTATGCTGTTCTCTAAATAAACACAGGTACATCTGTTTCAAACCTTTCCTGTAACTTTTTTTTGTTGTTATCGTTGTTCTATGATTGGCATCAGTACACTGGAGAAGCACAGGTGTGTGATCCCCTGAGATTCTGAGTTTTTAGAGGAACCTGTGGCACATTATTGGAAAGAAAGAAAGAAAGAAAGAAAGAAAGAAAGAAAGAAAGAAAGAAAGAAAGAAAGAAAGAAAGAAAGAAAGAAGGAAAAAGAAAGAAAGAAAAAAAAAAGAAAAAAAAAAGAGGGAAACAGTGGTACTATTAAAAGTTGTGTGGAGCTGACTGTTTTCCTGGGGTGATCTGATGGACAGTTCATTTTATGAATACACACAGTTCTCTGCACCAAGCACATCACTGTTGAAAAGTAGAAAGTGCTGCCTGTGCAGGAAACAAATCTTTACTTTTTTTTCACAAAGCACTGCACCCATTTTTCTCCCACGGAGAGAAACAGTCAAGTAGCTTTGACATCTCAGACACAATGAAGAGTCAGGTGGTCTGGGTTCTTTACCACAGATTTCCTCTCTTATTCTTCTTGTAGCTACTCTCTGTATGTCCAGTGTTTATGTGTCCGTTCACTAATATCTGATTTCCCTGCCGGGGCTGAGAAATATGGTCTCAAAGGTGATGACGAGCTGAGTGAAGGTCATATGAGAAGATGAAGGTCATATGAGAAGATAATTACTTTCAGTCACCTGAAAATAATAATTCCTTTTTTCCCTGTATATGTTAATATTCTTATCATAAGCACATGGGCATGAAAAGCCCAGCATGAATTGTTCATTTGTCGCTGTACTTGTACTTGTACTTGAGGGGAGAGTGTAATGAAGGCAAGCTCTCCCCTGTGGAGAAGACTAAGGAAGAACGGGAAGGCATAGATGAGGATTACAAAAATGATTAGCTTTAGACAACCTCCTCTAGCCACATAAAACTTGTACAGCAACAAGTTCTCAACAAGTTTAGTAGTTAGGTACAATACAAGTCAGAACTGCACGCACATTTTAATTGATTTTGGTAGTGTTTGACGCCCCCTGGTGGCATTTTGAAAATGTTACCATGCGCTTGACCGAAGTTCAGACCTGCCATCTCCTCCTCTCTTCCTCAAGCCTCTTTCATCTGATGCTGCAGTGAACAAGGTGCTCAATCCCGTCAGAAGCACTTTGAACTCTCTATCAGAGATTACAGACACGTGCACATCTTCACAATGCATGCAGTGTTGTCTGGTACTTCAGACTTTCTATTATCTATGTCAACAGTCATTGTGTTGTAGAAATAACTCTTATTGATTTGGAAAAGTTTGGGGCTTGTTTTTAATCGTTCCAGATATTGGGGTTTTCTCTCTCTTCTTTCTCAGCTGTGGATTACAGTGGATTTGTGAGTTACCATGATTTTACGTCAGTATCTGTGCCAAGACCTGAGGGAAGCATCTGTTTGCCAGTGTGTGTAAGTGTTGGATTGTCAGTCTCTCTTCTACTCCAGGGTGTAATGATCCAAACACACACTGATCTCTCACTGAACACACTCAGATACACACTCAGATACACACTCAGATACACAGATGAACATTGCTTTTGTAAATGTTTTGTGCTGGTAATAGTAAATTATTTTTTCGACACCAAATGCACAATCATCATATACATACTGAGCAGAGAGGAGGGCAGTGTATGAAATGCCAGGATAGACAGATCGTCAAGAGAGGTTGAGGAAGAGATGTAGTGAAAAGTGAGAGAAAAGACAGTGGGTGAGAGGGAGGAGTGAGGAAAATGAGGAGGTTTAGACTGAGGCTGAATGAGAGGCTGGTTTAGAGTGCTTGCCTGTGGCCACCAGATTTTTAACCTCAGGTCCATGATTGGCATTCACTGCCATACAGAATGAACAAACAAACAAACAAAAATAGTCACTCAGATAAAATAAGTGTCTCAGCTATGAAGCTTTCTTCATTTACTGGCAGTGGTAAAAGTAATAAAAAAAACACGTGAAAATTAATGGTTTATCAGTCATATTATATGTAATACTTTTGGACCAATAGATGCTGGTTTGCAGTTGAATACAACTCTGCTCTGGTAATCAGAGCACACACTCACAGGGAAACAAGTCTCCCACATCACACACATACACCAAACTTCAGCACTGTGACACAGAATACATAAGAAAGGATGGAATGATAACTGGAGAGCAGTTATCAGTTATTCCTTCATTTTATGATGAACATCTGACATCAAAAACATATCACCCTCTTTATATGTTAATATGTAAATATATGACCAAGTCAGCTTTCCCTGTCGAGGCCACTTATTTCCTGGCTAAGTAACTAATAGATGCTGTGAGGTTTGCTGGCGTGACAATGAACATTTGACTTGTGGCTCTTGGTTAAACTGCTTATATTCAGACCAAGAAGAACAATGTCAGGAAAGATGAGGAAAACCAGTATTAGGGAGTAAGACAAAGCCAACAAGATGGTCTTTATCAGTTCACTGAATCTCATTGCTTAATTAGTTAGTACTTTACTTCATCAGGATGACAATCTAATTCAAAAAATTATTGCAACTTTTGTTTGTAATGGTGCAGCATCTAAATGTAATTAACATCTTTCTGCCGATTTCAGTAACCTTGTCATACTAATTAATTTTCTATGGAATTCTTAGTGTGTAAAATGAGTTAATAAATGAATTCCTTAATAAATACATTAAAATTCTTTCCCTCTTTATTTGTTTGTTTGTTGTTAATCGCCTGTTAATCTTGTCAGTCAGTTAGCTGTTGTCACTGGGATTAAAGCTCCTCAGGTAGTGATACATTGCTACGTGGTTTTGGGATCAACAGATCTTCTAAACAATGCAAACATGTATTTCACCAGTTGGAAAGAAGTCCTTAATTTGTCCCAGTTTGTGCAAGCCAGGTATAAGTTATGAGAATGTGCTGAAAAACAGTGTGCGGAACTTGGCCAATGCTCTTGTGTGAGCCACACTTGGGGCTAACATTAACTGCAGTGAATTCTCAGTACTGGGCTGCGGAGAAACTCCCATTCATGATTTCATTTATAATTTCAAAATGTGTGTGATGGTGTGTGTGTGTGTGTGTGTGTATGATGAACTATTGATCCCTACACAGTGGTGCAGTCGTCATCTGTGAGACGTATGTGTGTCTTTACAACCTTGCATGACAGTAAACCCCTGATTGCTGCGTTAGGAGCAGGAAAAACAGTGTCTTTCTCTTTGTATCTTTCATCCCTCTTGTTGTTTTTTTTTGTGTTGCACAAGGAAAACTGATTCATTAATAAACATGTAGATGTAAGTACCAAAATTCTGATTTTATTCACAAACATATTAATTTATATATGTATTTATTCATTTATTTATGCTTTTTTGTAATATTCTATTTATTCTTTTAGTAATATATTTATTCACTGGGTACTGCAAATCCTGCATATTTCTGATTCACTTTGATGTTTACGAGACTTTGTGTTTATTATACAGAAGTTGCTTCAGTGGTCCTTTCTGATGTCATTGCGTAAGCTTCCTGAGGAGACTCAGCTGAATGATCAGTCAGAAAGGAGACAGTCACCATGACATTTCATTAAAGAAAAAAATTATTTTTTTTTAAATTGTGCCACCACCCAAGAAAACTTGAAACGAAATGTTCACAAATTGTCTGCTCGCCCACCTCTAATTAGTAGGACATACACATTTAAACATACATCTGAAATATTGTAACAGCATTACTGTAATATTATTATATTACATAACATAATATTATTATAATTCATTTGAACTCTACATTACAGTTCTGTCCTTGCTATCATTCATCCAGCTGTACACACAGGCTCCTTTAAACAGAAGTGTGTTTACGTTCGCCGACATCACAGCCCACTGTCCAGCCCATAAACATGATGTACCACCATACAGTAAAATGCATTTTATTTCCAGAGCCCACTGGCACGTACGGCTGCGCGAGGGAAGTATGCATGAGTCATATTCATCGATTTGGAAATCACTTTCTGTGACCTTCAGGCCTCCGCCCAGCTGGACGTCATGCAGGAGACGCTGAGTCACTCTGGCAGAAGGAATGACCTATTTCCTATTCCTTATGACTGTCTCTCCCCCAGCACAGTAATATGGTAATAGTGTGAAGGGTGAATACCACTGTTTCCAAATAAATCGATAAAAACAAGCAGATTCGAGCTGTTTTTGTCTGTACTTTATTTGTCTGTACTTTTTTGATGCCTGACACGAGTAACATAATACAGAATGATTTGTCTACCAGAAAAAACAGCCACTCAATTAGACTATAAAAGCAGAATGTGGTCTTCACTCTTTCATTGGAAAAAAACATGTGTTGGGTGTGTGTGTGTGTGATTTCTTTATTTCAATTCTCTGGATATGTCTGCATTCCTCAATCACCCATATTCTCATCTCTTTGCCTATGAGCTGTTTATTTGGATTATTTGTTCTTCTTTGACAGCACATGCGCAATGCACAAGCAGCATTATAAAATTCACCATCTGGGGGCGCTAGAGTAGGATAAGGCATTAGTGTTAGTTAAGTGGGTTAAGGCACAAATGGACACAGGAAGAGAATAACTCCTGGAATGTTACAGAGGCGTTGCACGAATGTTTTTCATTGTTATAGCTCTGCAGTGAGATGGGAAAATCAGGCACTCATATGCAAATATCCAATAGTTATTTAGACTTTTCTAGAAGCTTGTTTGTTTAGTGAGAGAAGCTCAGGTATTAGTTTTATTTGGCTAGCTCATACAAAAAGGGCTTTAGCAACTCTGGGGAAAGCAATAGCACATCTGACACATGCATGTTTTCACTCAAGTACAACCAACTGTCGCCATCTCCTCCAGCCTATCCTCTTTTTTCTTCCTACTCCTCTCCGTTCTCACTTGCCCTCTTTGACCTTGTCGTCATACGTGCCTTGGCCTTTGTAAGCTGACACGTAGCCACTGGTGTCTGGGATGTCCTCGCGCCCAACCTTGCCCTTCCCTTTCCCCGATTCATCAAACCGCTCTTTGTGGGAACCAGTGAACTTACTGGCGTCAGTCAACCTGTCCACAGCACCTGCCTTTGCCACTCTCTGAGAAGTGAAGGAAAGAGAGTGGTGTTATGAAAGCCACAGGTACACAGTGATGTAAATATGCTCACTACAGCATGCTGACATTTCAGTCTTAGAAGCGGATGCTGATTGGTTAATACTCAGAGGGAGAACATGGTGACTGGTTGATACTTACAGTTACACCCACATTGGTGGGCTCTTTGCCTATGATGAGGCCATAAAGAAGCTGCAGCGCCTCCTGCTGGTCTTTTCCTTTAAAACGTTTGGGAGCCAGTTCAGCCATCGCTTGATTAAACTGCTCAAATGTAATCACACGCGCAGACTTTGACCTGAGACACACACATAAAAACTCTATGTTAACATATAACACACAAAGCTATACATACACATGTAAACAAAATAACACTGGTTTGACTGGTGCCAGTATAATGGAACATCCTGAGGAAGGGTCCTACTTGGCTTTGCTGAAGACAATGTCCACGTCGGTGGTGGTGACATTTTTGCCGTCAGTGATGCGACAGTCCTTACAGAGCTTGGCAAAGTTTTTCCCATTCATCTCTTTTCCTGTTGCCTTGGTGTCTCCATGGACAGCAAACTTCTGAAATGCTGTCTCCAAGTCCGCCATTGAGTGTGAACCTTCTGCCATGCTGCCTAGACGCAGGAACAACCAAAAAAAAAAAAAAACAGAGAAGAGAAGATATGTTAAATGAAAGGACAGAAAACAAAGGGTCTTAGAAAAACTGTGCGGTGATGAGTGGTGGTTTGGATATGGTAAGGTTGTGTTAATGTTGCATGGAAGTTGTGTGAATGTTGCATGGAAGTTGCGTGGTTATTTTGCTCATAAATGCGCATGTGGTTATTTCACACACACACACACACACACACACACACACACACACACACACACACACACACACACACTCACACACGCACACACACCGACATTTTTAAAGCCCTAAAAGCTTTATAACTTCATTAGCTTGATGCATTTGCATTAGTTCTCTGTTACTAGGTCCTGCCAGCTGGGGCTATACTGCTATGTCTCCTCCATTCCAGCTCAAGCTAAGCTATTCAGAGGCATTCAGCTCCTTCAGCAAAGTGACTGACAGTGTTATTTTACCATCAGAGATTCACAAACAGGTATAATGCACTCAGACTTAACCAATCATATAACATTGTTAAATGGATGGAACTGGTTCATTGTCTTGATTGATCAGTTTGGTTTTTAGCTGTACTTATATATAGGCTCCAGCCTGATAGCACTGTTTGAATGTTCTAACTGAATTATTCGTTTATATTTCTCCATTATTTGTTTGTATTTATCTCTGTGCTTTTTCTCCACTGTAAAGCCACCATCTCAAAAGTACATCAGTGTCACAAAATGAATGTAACTGGACAATATTCACGGACGTTAATGGATTTTTATTACGTTTTTTTTATTACGTTAATGTGTATGAATTCTCTCTCATAGTACATTTAAGCAGTAAATTTAAACTTAAATTTAAATTTAAATTTAAAGGGAGAGCAAAAATGCATCTGTGGATCTAATTTTGGGAGTGTGTGTTTTATGATTTATATACCCTCATGTATGTAACTGTTTCACTGAAACATTAGCTGCTGCACCAGGTCTCATTACTGACCATAGAATCTTGTCAGTCTAAGATATCAACCTCTTTTTATCTCCTCTCCCTCAGTGGTCTCACTTAATCAGCACTAATGGCTGCCATGTTATTTAGCTGAGGGGTTTCAGCAGCAACATAGCTATCTGTACATGGTAACATCACACACCATCTAACACATCATATGACATCACGCACACACATGCAGGAATATGTCTTACACACTCTGTTTTATGTCTAAATAATTCATAACAAATGGAGCTAGACCTTAATGTCTGAGGATACTGGTAAGAGGCTGGCAGTCTGAGTAACTGCGTCCTTCATCCTAAATCCTGTTATGAGAACCTATGCTCATAAATGAATGAACGTGCTGATGTAAAGGATGTATTTTGTGAAAACTACACAGGAGGGTGTGTCCGACAAAGTGTGTGTAAGACAGAAAATGTTTTTATCTTACCTGACTTAGGTGGAATAACCCGGATACGGATCCTGGGCTGCTGTTGCAAGGATGCAAAGGCAGTGTGTGTGTGTGTGTCTGTGTCTCCCTCCTGACGCCTCTTGTGTGTGTGTGTAAGTGTGCGTACGTGCGTGCGTGCGTGTGCGTGCATGCGTTCGTGTGTGTGCGTGTGTGCATGTCTCCCTTATGTCTCCACTTTGTGTGTGTGTGTTTATTGTGACGTCCTAGGGGGGAGGAGGAGGAGAAAGAGAGAGAGAGAGCGAGAGCACAGCCCAGCACTGGCAATGACATCACTCTCTCTTTCTCAGTACCACTCTTTTTTTCCCTCCATTGCCTCCTCCATCACCATATGTCTTCTCCTTTGTGTCCCTCGCTCAACTCCTTTTTTTTCTCCCTCCTCTTTGTCTCTCTCTTTCTGTCATTTTTCCCCCCTTCTCCATGCCTCATTTTTCTCTGTTCTTCTCTCTCGTTCTCTCTTTTTCATCCATCCACATCTTCCCTGCCTCTCTCACTCTGCTGCCACGCCCTGTTCCCTCAGTATTTCATGTGTCATCGGGAAGCTGCCCATATTCCCTCAGCTGCAGCAGGACCAAGACTTTATAAAATCACGTAAAATTCAGATACAATAAATCTACTACCTTTCACAGAGTCTTTCATGAATTTAATTTTTAACTCTCTTAATGTGTGTTGAGGGACTCAGGATAGGGGGTAATTCATTGTTGAGTTGTGTACACTTTTGCTTTAATCCCACACAAACATGCAGGTCATCAAGGTCATGCAGAACTTCTAAATACTAAATGCAGCTGGGATGAATGAGGTAAACATTTGTGGGGATCCACTCTAGATTTGAACAGTCACCTGTGAACGTTTGGGTCAATGGAACATTTTATTGTTTGTCTGTTGCAGTTTGAAAAATGGTCACTGATAATGAACTTTTACACCGTTAGCTAATAAACCCATGAAATGTGTCAGGAAGTCATTTTCTCCAGCACTCCTCCTGATTCACAGAGGCAGTTTGATGCGTAGCAGGCTGGGCTCTGTGAAATGTGAGCTGAGAATTGGGCGCGACTTTCTGAGTCTCTGAGGTTCTGTGATCAGCACAGTCCCAGACACACACACACATCCAGGGCATTAACAGCATCATTCACAACCAGAGGACTGGTCACATGACCTGTGATATGTTCTACCAGGATCAGGAGTGTGTGTGTGTGTGTGTGTGTGTGTGGATGTGTGTTGCCTTAAATATGCTACTTTGGTTTCTTCAACCATTTTGGTTTTCATATGAGACTCAGATAATCTGAGATGCATACAGCTGCATTTTCTATGACGTCAGCAGTCCTTTTTGCCTCATTAGTTTTCAATGAGCTTCACCGGTGTTTATGAAACAGTTAAATAATGTCTCATGTGGCTCTGTCATTCCAATACACATGCACATTTAGGCACATATTTTTCAGTCAGTTTCACCTGTTTCAAACAGCATCCTATTTCAGATATAAAAGGTAATTCTACTGGTATTATTCCAGACTAAATAATACTATTAATATTATTAGTAAAATTACATCAGTGGAGACAACATAATGTCTTTATACCTTACTATACAGAAAAGTTTACTGGTCTTTGCAAAACTGTAGAAACAAACAAACGAAAAGAATTACACAAGAAAAAAAAGTAGGAATTCTAACAACATTGTTTTTTACTGTTGAACAAGTTTGAAGAGGTTCCATTGTAAATGACACCATAGTAACACAACAACAAGCGTAATCAAACAATTGCCCCTCTCCAGTGTAAAAAGAGCCAACACAAATGTACAGACACACTATTCATGCCGCCAAGACTACTTACAAAATCATCACTGCTACAATCGGTCTCCATGGCTACTCCTCTTGCAAGGACCATTCAAAGTTCTAAACTGGGATGTTCCCACAGTAACCAAACAGTAATGCCGAACTACCAGAATCTCCATGGTAAACACCCTACTAAAACCCACTATGACAAACTGCAAAGACATGCCTACCATACACACACGTCCATTCACATGTTACACAGACACAGACACACACGGACACAGACACAGACAGACACACTCACACGCATACACACATTCACACATAGTCTCCTGAACCTACACACCACACACGGACATTGCAGTTAACACACACAGTAACCATAGTAACCATTCAGCGATGACAAACTGTTATTTTTTCCAAGGTAATCAGACTTAAAGCCAAAACACACTATGCAGTCACAACTGCACAATATGCAAATCAACCTACACAGTATTCACACACAAATGCACACACTCCACCACAAAAATTCATACTCCACATCAAATATACTACAAACACAAATACCATTATGTCATGGTTACATTAAGGAATGTTTCCATAGCAACCATTCAACAATGCCCAAGCTATTAGAGCCAGCCCCCATTAGAGCCAGCAAACCCCCCCCCCCCCCCCCATCCCGGCCCCAAACACACACACACACACACACACACACATACACACACACCCTGCTGAAAACTTCCATGAACATGATAACAAATCCACAAAGCCTTCACAGCCTTACCAGGACTAGTGACAGCTTTACTGTGAAACCCTCCAACTGTTACTGGTAGGACGTTTTCCACAGCAACCACATTCATCCCACTTAGATGGTTTTGCTTTTCTGCCTTTTTTCTTCTAAGAATCATTATTTTTTAATTCATCACTATTATCTGTCGCGAGATATGCAGCGACAGGTATTTTGTATGAAAAAGCTGTTGCTAAAGTTGTCACCCTCGGTCCTGACTCAAGGCAAAAGTCTCACCCAGCTTCCAATTAGTAGAGCAAATTAACATTCTAATGTGCGTCAGTCTCTTTGTCGCATAAAATAGCTTTTTTTTTTTCTTTTTTTTTTTTTTCTTTTCGTTTTTTGCATGATGATCTGGAAATGTTTTGAGGAAACACATTTACATTTCTATTGCCTCCCTTTTGTAGACTGTGCTCAGCCTAGCTGTGAAACTATATTTCTCAAACGGTCAGCAGTGCTTAGTAACACTAAAGTAAAACTGAATGTGGTAGTTGATGTGTCAGTCTGCCCTACCATTGGTAATATATAAACAACGTCAAAGGAGCAACTTTCAGGGAGGGGGGAATTATGCCCCCACCCCATTAACCCAAGACCTGGAACAGGTGAATATAATGTATGTTCAGAAGTAAACATGTGACGTCTGTTTTTGAAGTTTTGTAATGCAAATTCAACATAAACTCAGTTGAAGCATAGAGTAATCTACACATACATACATGCATATATATGTATATAAGGGACTGGACAACAAATCGAAATTCGGTGTATCATGATTCAGAAATATTACGATCCATTTCGTAAGTAAGAAAGTGATATCGCGATATTCGCTACTTTGTATTGTACCCTACCCTCTAGAAGTTATAGTTTCTTTGACTGTAATTCGCAACTTCTGTCTATAACTGAGACTATTTAATTAACGTGAATGGACTTTATAATCGAGAACATTCTTCTCCTGAATAAATATCACATAGCGAGTTGTATAGTATCGCGTTGCGAACGCATTGCATAGGAACATGTCATTGATTGAAAATCGCCAATTAAAATGCCCTGAGAGCGATAATGGAATTATATTATCTTGCTATCGTACACATCATTTAAAAACTTAGCTTTATTTCAGCTAATCATAACGTTACTATCAGTGTCAAAGTAATGCATTACGTACGTATGTCATTGAAAACTGCTGTTTAAAATGACCGAACAACAAAAACGTGAAAGGATTTATGGTATCTGGTTATGCAAAGAAACAGTTTCTGTTCGTAATGCAGAGACACATACTTAATGTATGATTCATGATGTCATGTTAGTCATCTAATTTGGGACTATATGGGACTATATCGTCCCATTCCTATCAAGTGTGTGTGTGTGTGTGTGTGTGTATGTATATGTAGGGGGAAAAAATCTTAATCTTAATCTTAATCTTAATCTTAATCAAAACACAATTATGCTCAACTGTATTGTTTAATCAGCTCAAAAATTTAATAAGACATTAAGTAAATGTGGAGTTGTACTGGCTTTTGCAAACATCCCTGATCTGGTTAATGCAGATTATCTGTTTAAATTGTTAGTTGACTTCAGTAAGAGTACATAACAAAATATCTGCACCTATTACAAAACTGACACCTTGGCCACTGATATTGACTTAAAGTATGTAAGCCACTGGCTTTCAGGACGTTAACTGTTTTTCAGGAGTGTTTTAGAGAAATGTTCTATGTCATCTAGCTCTCCTGCAGTTCCCTTCAGCTGCCAGCAAAAAAAAAGCAATTTGTTCTGAGCTTACACAGAGAATGTGAATGAAGAGTGATAATGACATCTACTCTGACTGGGAGTAAAATAATGTGTCTTCACTCAATTTCCAAACCATCTTTGGTTAATTGATATAGTTGATATAATTGCTATCAGTTTATTATTTAATAGAGTGCTGATTACATAGTTTATATGTTGTTAATTGCACTAAGGAAAGAAGCCTGAAGGAAAGAAAGACTGTTCCAGTTCCCAGTGGGTGGGATTGTGACATCAGGAAGGTCACATATGCATGACAAAAAACATCAGATAAGAAAAGACCTGCAACGCAAGCCTTGTAAACACACACACACAGACACACAGACACACAGACGCACACACACACACACACACACATACACACAGACCTAAGATGTTCTGAAACAGTGACAGCATTCTTCTAATTAATATGTGTGTAAGTATGTGTGTGTGCATGTGTGTGTGTGTGTGTGTGTTTGGGGGGATAGCGGCCCCCCTCCCCCCACCACACCCTGCTCTATTGTACTGAAGCATTTTTCACATTTTAACCTAGTCTAAACAGATCAGTGTGTACCATTTCACTCACGTCCTTGGACAAGTACATGACAAGCTAAAAACAACATACACACACACACACACACACACACACACATGCACACACAAGCAGTCAATCAGTACATCAGTATAAGAAACAAAATAACTAATTATTCAGCATTGCACTTTCAAATTCAAACTTCATTTGTCCTTTAAGAATTTAAGAATAACTTGGAGGGAGAGAAGAGAGGGCCATATGCTTGACAACACTAATATGGTATAGCTATGAAGGCTCTCTTCAATAACGTATTAAACATTTTTCAAGTTTCAACTTTATTGTCCTATACTTGATGACAATGAAAACATCATTACCAGTAATGAAATTCTTAGCCTCAGAGCCAGCTCAGCTTTGCATAATAAATAAATAAGACAGTACTATAAGTAGAAATAAGGCATATAAGTAAAATTTCACAGCAGTGCAGTGCAATACTGATATAGATAAAGTGATAAATGTGGTAAATGATGTAAACAGTGTAAACATTCGTTTCCTTAAAGTGGCCAGTTGTGTGAGGTAAGGGTCCTTTCACAGTGATGAGTGTATGCCATGTGTTTGGTGTGTGTGCAAGTGTTAGTGTCTGTGGTTCAGTAGCCTGAAGGTTTGCGGGTAGAAACTGTCTCTGAACCTGCTGGTTTGGGTCCGGATGCTCCCGTACTGCCTGCCAGACGGCAGGAGTGTGAAAGGTCTGTGGCTGGGATGGCTGGGGTCAGAGAGGATCCGCTGTGCCTTCCTCCTGCAGCGCTGGCTGTAGAGGTCCTGGATGGATGGCAGCTCAGTCTTGGTGATGTGTTGTGCCGATCTGACCACCCTCTGCAGAGGTTTGCAGTCGAGAGGGTGGTGCAGCTGCCGTACCAGGCCGTGATGCTGCCAGCGATGTGAAGAAATTTTCATATGAGAGAATTTGAGACGTTACAAGGCTTGTTTATGATGTCTGTCATGGCTTGTCTGAGGATCCGTTACCACTTCTAACATTTAAAATGACACATTAATTAGAAATTAATTTCATAGAAAGACATGCAGCAAGGAATTATAACTATTAACATGCACTGAATTGTATGACACCATTTTTGGTCCTGTATGAAGAAGTGATTACTCGGAACAGAAGTTCATTATGTTAGTGCTGAAGACTGTAAGACATGCCAGAGAGTTGAGCAAACTGATCCATAAACATGTAGATTCACATACTGTACAGATTTGACATGACAGGCATAGCTGACATAGCTGAGCTTGCTGACGGGGGTTAAGGAATGTTTTCAAACTCTGGTTAATACCCCAGAGCAATGAAACTATCAGAATTCAGTTTACTCTTAAAAATCTTTCCCCTATGGCAGAATGAAGAAGAAAGTGTGTGTGTGTGCGTGTGTGTGTGTCCATGTGTTAGTGTGTGTGTGTGTTTGTTTGTATTTCCCTGTCACAGTAATGGAACATGTTTCTTGTACACAGAAATGTTTCTGAGAAAAGTGCCACAAATACACACACACACACACACATGCACACTCAGTGCGCCCTCCCCACTCTCTGCACACATTTAGATTGCACAGACCCAAATTCCATAGAATCAGTGATGAAAATAATTGCTGTCAGGTGTTGCAGTGCTGGCTCGCTGTCTTTCTCTCTATTCTACACACACACACACACACACACACAAATGAAAATGCATTCTCCTTACCTGCCCACCTACCTGTGTGTGTGTGTGTGTGTGTGTGTGTGAGAGAGAGAGAGAGAGAGAGAGAGAGAGAGAGACTATAAAGTGGGGGTGTTCAGTTGAATCAGATCAGAATTTTAAAACTTCTCTGTTTCTTGCTCTGCCTCTCAGTCTGTCTGCAGACACACACACACAAGCATACACACATAGACCTCGACGTACCCGGCCATACACAGGTAAGTGCTTCTTTCTATTCTACACACATACACACACACACACACACACACACACACACAGGTCACAGGTGAAGTGTGATACAAGTGAAGGTTACGTCTGAGTGGTCTCAAAGCCACGAGCCACAAATCATGTTGGCCAGCTGTGGTAGATGTGACCTAACTGAAATGGTTTATTTGTAACCGAGTGGTGTTTTTAGGTACTGCAAAGAAAATATTGGTTAGAAAGTTGATGTGATCATAGGTATCGGTGTAATTTAATGACACATTTTTTGGTTATAGGGGTAGACATGTCTCTTACAGTAAGACAAGCATACCTGTTACAGTGAAACAAACGTATCTGTTACAGTAAGAAAAACATATTTGTTACAGTAAGACAAACTGATTAAACAGTGCCAGAGTTTTATTTTGTGAATAGAGCTGCATACCATAATTACCAACTACAGGGGAGCTCATATCTCCAAAAGAACCAAATAATGAGGTCCTGTCTTCACATTCTGAGTCAGTTGTGGACAAAATAATTGAAAAATAGCACACCATTGTTATTCTGTAACTCTGGATTCAATCCTGCTAAAAAAGAAAACCCAACCCAAAAATATTCTGTGATTGTTTATATTGTGTAAGCTGGATAAACAACTCCCTGTTTATGCATTTTGATCTTCTTAAGTCTCTGATCCGATTATATCAGTTCTGTTTGAAAGCATTCAAAGTAGACTAAGCACTGATGACTTTTGCATCTAATCAAATTCCTCTGGATCTTAGTTCCTTGTTTGACCCTATTAATCTCACATTGTCTTAAAAACTACAATGTTCTTTCTAGTGCGGTTTCAAAATTGGTTTCATTCATATTTCAAAAGGAGAACCTCAACCTGAGAGAATGTGTTTTTAAAATATAATATTTGGTTACATGGATGACTCCCTCCAAGATTCTATTCCTGGCTTGCGTCTTGTCATGTTGTTGGTGCTCTAAGTAGTACCATTCATCAACGTAAGCTTGTCAGCTTTCAGAGTTATGCAGACAATGCACATTTGGATGGGTTACAATTTCCTGAAACGAAAAGGCGGTTGATTGATGTTGTGGGGAAAAAAGAGCCACTCTACAGAATCAAGTCATACAGCAGTAAGCATTTCTGCAGCAGATGACTTCCTTCACGCAAACTGAAAAAAAATGTAAAAAATCATGATCTTGGACTATCTGTCAATTTTTACAGTTCAAAATGCTTTTTGCTGTTATAACCATTGGCAGGGATGTCTGAGCCCTGGAAAATACCATTCTTCCTAAGATATTCTCTTTTGCGTTTTTTTCGTTTGTTCATTTGTTTGTTTTAATTTGGGTTTTTGTTTGTTTTTTTCTTTGTTTTTTTTTTTTTTTTACTCGTCCTATGTTCTAATCTTAAGTGTGAAAGGGTGTGGGGACATTAGATTTGTGTAGGGATCAGAAATGAATGGTCCTCTTTTAAAATCACAGATAGGTAGGACCTTTCTCTTAGCTCTGAAAAGGAATGCCAAAATTAGTCAGTTTATCTTGTTTGTTCTATCACTCAAAGATCTTCCACACCACATGCTTTGAATCAGAGAAACTTCCAGTTGAGCTGGTTATAAAGAACATCACGCTATTTACCTAAGGACATGTTTATTACGTAACTGAAAAAAAATGCAGTTATCACTGAACAGTTGTTCTAATATAGAGCAGATTAAAAGCACTAGAGAGACAAATAAAGGAGATATATTAGAGACAAATAAAAGAACACACCCCACAGAGAGAGAGGTATTTCCTCTGAATTCTCCCCTTAGGCTCTCCTATCAGACACTGTCTGTTTTTGTGCATTTTAAAAAGATTTCAGGCATATGCCGGATACTAAACATTCTTACACACACACACTCACACACACACACGCGCGCGCATGCACACACACACACACACACACACACACACACACTTGAATGCTGCAGTACTGGTTCTTCAGCAATGCAAAGCTCACTCTTATGTTTTGGAATGCAGTTTCAGAGAGATGTATGGATGACTGTCAGGACCAAACAGAACCAAACTCAAACAGGTTCAGACTGATATACCTGTGACTTAAGCACTTTTTTATCTTCTTCATATCTGTCATGTCTGTAAGAGATTTTTTTAGCTAAGAACTGGAATCATACGCTAGTGCTTGTCACAGGGAATGATTTCCTTTATTCAGTTCAATTCAATTCAATTCAGGTTTATGCACATAGCACTTTTTTTTTTACAATTAAAATTGTCTCAGAGCAGCTTTGGCCACGGTGGCTTTATTAAATGCTTACAGAATGCTGAACACTCAAATGGAAACCACAGCAATCAGTCTTTAGAAACATGTTTAAACACTCTCAGAGAGATGGGACCATGAAGTCAAAGATGGGACCATCAAATCAACTGAACC
Organism: Chanos chanos; assembly: GCF_902362185.1. Lineage (NCBI taxonomy): Eukaryota > Metazoa > Chordata > Actinopteri > Gonorynchiformes > Chanidae > Chanos > Chanos chanos. The sequence continues at coordinate 27,228,169 of NC_044502.1, forward strand.
TCAGTTCCGTACAGATTATGACTGCGTTAGCATTTATTTTTACAACTGCAAAAAGACTGGATAATGAAAGGGAACAGCATATGATAACCTCAAAGATTGAAATTGAGCTATTTACTCTTACAACATGTACAGCTGAAGTTCATTAAAGCTCTGACATTTAAGGTTTTTTTTTGTTCTCTCTCTTTTTTTTTTAACAGATTTGTTTCGAGGAGACGAGGAAAAACGCCATTATGTCAAAAGGTGCTTTCATACATCTACCAATGTGTAAATTCTGTTACAAAATAAATCTCAAATGATATGCTACCGTGTCAGGCGGACACAAAATCCACTCAGCTTGACAAGTCAAATTGCATATTCATAATCTGATATTCATGGCTGATTTTAATAGTTGGCTTCTCACTGTAAAAAGTGGAGGAGAGAGATGATTATATACAACTTTTTGGTTTGTTGCCATGACAATGCAGACATTAATCTGCACAATGTTAAATCACACAGCAAAATATTAATATGCAGTGCACTGCTCTGTTTTGAAAATGAATTTTAACGTTTAATTTTTGAGTCTATAAAGAACTTCCTCTGCAAATACACACACACACACACACACACACACACAATGACCTGAGCTGTCTCTGTTCCAGACGTTGACAGACAGGCCGTGTTGAAGACTACAAAGATTCGGACAGTCCTGAAGACAGATGGGAGCTGGATTCAAAGGAGTCAGGATGAGGGTAAGCCACCGCTCCCAGTGAAACCTGCCTTCATTTCCTCTCCACAGTGCAGTCCCGTGACCTCTCCCACTAAGCCCACCCCCTCATCAGACCCACCCTCCACACCAGAGGTCAAAAGGTAAGGGACATTTGATGTGTTACAGCACCTTAGAATGTTGTCATGTTGCAACCATTTTACAACTACAAAGGATAGCTTTGTGCATTTTACCTTTGACCTCTTCTGGCCCCATATCTGAAACCATCCTTTTTTTCTCTCTCTCTTTCTCTCTCACACATCCTTCTCTCTCTCTCTCTCTCTCTCTCTCTCTCTCTCTCAGTCCTGAATCCACTGTTAATTCCCCAAGGTCACCCGATGGTCATCAGGGCTCCTACGTCCTCTCAACCCTCAGGAAGTTTGAGTGGGTGACTTTTTTGTTTCCTCTATGATCCGTATACATTTTAAAGGTTCACTTACATAACGCCAGAGTGCCACATATTTTATAAGATTTAAGCTGGGTGTGATTTGAATGTTTGCATTTTGAAAAGTTTGTAAAAAATATTCATAGGTAGTGTTTAGAACCTTATGACTGTCATGCAAGGCAAAATGCATTGACCAATGAGATCTGTGTGAGAGACAGAAGAGTCTGACTGACTGAGACACACTTGTTATAACTAAAGGTCAAAATAGGCGGGATTGTGGAGACACGAACAAAAGAAAAGGAAAGGCTTCACTTTGACTGCCACTGATTGGATAGGAGTTTGTCCACAGTGCACCTGCCAGTGATTGATCTTCCCTAGCACTTTATTTAATCATCATCACTCCATCCTTCATTCATTGGTCTCCTTGCTTGTTTGTTCATCTCTCAGGGCCTTGGATTCTTCACTCAAAAGCAACTCCTTTGTGTCAAGAAGGTACGACAGCCGTTTCCGGTCATAAAGCTTTTTCTTCAGTCTTTATTTCTGACTGTTGACTGGTTTAATGCACTGTATGTTCTTATTCTCTGTTTCTCTTTGACTATTTTAGGGTGACGGTGACCACAAAGACTGACTCCACCAAATTGGACCGAGACTCAGCAGGGACTGGCAGTGTGGTTACTACAGACACACAAAGGTAAGTTTATTATCTTGGTTCAAAACATCAGAAGTGTGTTGATGGGGAAATAAAAATCTCACTTCCTCACCACCACTCTGACAAGGCTATTCCAGTGATTTACCTGTCTGTTTTTCTTCCCATGCCCTGATAACAGCGTGGAGACTGAGATGAATGGTACTGCAGAGCAGCCAGCTGAGACGCCTGCAGAGGCTGCTGCACAAACACCTGAAACAGAGGTGCCCGTAGAGGCGGCTGCTCCTGCAGCTGCAGAGACACCTGCGCAAGTTCCAGCAGAGACATCTGTAGATGCATCGGCAGAGACGCCTGTAGATGCACCTGCGGAGACATCTGTAGATGCAGCTGTGGAGACACCTGTAGACGCACCTGTGGAGACACCTGTAGACACACCTGTGGAGACACCTGTAGATGCACCTGTAGAAACACCTGTAGAAATGCCTGTAGATGCACCTGCAGAAATACCTGTAGATGCACCTGTGGAAACACCTGCAGATGCACCTGTAGAAACACCTGTAGATGCACCTGTGGAAACACCTGTAGATGCACCTGCAGAAATACCTGTAGATGCACCTGCAGAAACACCTGTAGATGCACCTGCAGAAACACCTGTAGATGCACCTGTGGAAACACCGATAACCACCAGTGCATCTGATGGTACAGCTGCGTCAGTGGAAACCCATGTTGCCACACTAACAGAAACAACTGTTGGAGATGCACCTGGTGAGGCAACTGAGGTGACACCTGCTGAGAGTCAGTCAGAGTCATCTACAACCACTGTAGAGAGTGTTGTAGAGGCCCCCAGTGGAACGACAGTTGAAGCAGCAGTTGCGACACCTGAGGAAACTCTGATTGCCGTGGAAGTCCCAGAGGAATTTGCAGGGAAGCCTGCAGAATCTGCGGGGAACTCCGGCATGGAACCAGCAGGGGCACCTGTTGACGCATCACCTGTTCTAGAGCCAGCTGTGGAGCTCACAGCAGCAACTGAAGTGGAATGTGCCTCTTCTGGAGGTGCGGAACTTTCCAGTGGGACAACTGAGGAAACTACTGAGGACACACAGTCAGTGCAGACCTCCACAGAACCAACACCATCTGTTCCACAGAGTGTAGAGGATCCTGTTACAGTGGTGGCTGCACACGTGGTGGAGGCTGCCGTAGAATTACCAGAAAATGCTGCTGAACCAACATCTGCAGAAAAACCTCCTGAAGAGTCTGAGAAGGTAGAACCAGCCAGTGAGCTCACACTGGAATCAGCCCTGGAGACTCCGACAGAACCTGCCATGGAAACAACAGTAGTAGAACAAGCTCCTGCTGAAGAACAGTCAGATGTGAACAGAACTGTGGTGGAACCCTCAACAGAAGTTGCCGAGGAACCCAAAGAGGAGACAGCCCCTGAGACTCAAACTAACTCCAGTGAGCTCCAGATCATGTGAGTTGGGCAGTTTCTAATAGACCCTTCTAATTGTTGTGGGATCTAAATGAATGAATGAATGAATGAATGAACGAATGAATGAACGAATGAATGAATTAATGGATTTAATTAGTTACAACACATTCAAAGATATTCTTATTCTGTCTCTCTCCTTCTTTTTCTTTTCCACAGTGTGAATGGAATGAGTGCATGTTCATTCTGTAAGCTGCCAATTGACGGCAATGTGAGGATCACTATCAACATACCTGAAATTGCCTGTCATCCTAACTGCTTTAAGGTACTAACCAATAATCAGGACACATGACCTTGTTTTGAGCACAGTTAAACAGTAGATTTAGTTATCAGTAATTAATCAAGTCTGTTTATTACTAAATCAAGAAATGCATGAACCACGGTATGATGGATTATGAGCTCGATAGAATCAGGCTCAAGGAACATGATTTGAGTATTTGTAATCACACTGAATTTTCACTTTCAGTTGTGTTTTTTTTTTTTTTTTATGAAGACAAGTTATGTAGTCTATATGAATATGAATTGTCATGATCATGATCTGTTTTCTGTGTGTGTGTGTGTGTGTGTGTGTGTGTGTGTGTGTATGTGTGTGTGTTTACAGTGTGGGGGATGCAATAAGCCCTTAGGAGATCTGTTATCCTCCATGTTCCACCACAATGGAAAAATCCACTGTGAAGGCTGCTTTGACCAAATCTTTCATCTCAAGTAGAACATCACAACAGCAGCCAACGTACTGGCCACCATTAGCACCAGGTATTCAGAAATCATTACCTTAGCATGGCAGTAACCTTTCTTCAGAGACACCAGCCAATTTTCACCCGAGTCAGAAAACAGAGAGACCCATCAACACACTGACAATCATCTTTCCTGGAGGATAACTCATTACTATTGGTGGCAATGATTCCAGAATCCAGATAACTGCTCACCGTGGCAACCCTATTGTAAGATAAAGCATTACCTTAATGACCAGTCAATTACCTTCCACAATGGATAAATCAGGATTACCTTCAAATTCCAGTAAACTAAATCTGCTTCTGACAATTCAGCGATCAGCCATCACTGTATTAGAAATCGAATGTCAGTGCTTCAATCAACAAATGAAAACTCTTAATATGTGAAGAAGAAGAAGTAAATAAGGGGAACCTTGATGAAGGAAGATAAATTCTTGTTCATGTCTCACATATGTCAGAAAATCTCATTGGCTTCGCTTTAAATTGGCTTTTTGAAAGAAGAATATATAGAGAGAGAGTAGAGAAATCTAGTAAAGTGAGGCGTGTTCTTTTTTCAAAGTGTGCTTGAATACTTAATGTAGTATTAAAAATGAACATTACTATGCTTTGTGTATGGTGAGCTACTTTTCAAAGTATTGTTCGTGACTATTCATTTTCCTTTTTCATAAATGTTCATAAATATTCCAAAATAATGACCTGATCAGTATGAATATAAATCCTATAGGTGTAACCACTGCTTTACCTTAAATAGTGTCTTTATATTCTGAAAAATATTCTTAAAGGGAGACCCCTCTTCACTGTCGGAGAATGTGTGTTTTATTGTTTTATATTGGGAGGCTTGGAGTGTGTGTGTGTGTGTGTGTGTGTGTGTGTGTGCGTAAGTGTGATTGTGAGTGTGAGTGTGTGTGTGCACGCTCCCATTTTATATTTAAAACGAATATGTGACAGAAATGCTTTTTTCCTGTCTCTGAAAGCAGTTCTGTAGGTCCTTATGAATGTGAATTCCAATCCTGTGAAATAAAGCAAAATTAAAAAAAGAAGCGCTGAGTTTGAAAGCTTAAACTCATCTTTAATAGCAAGTCAATGCATCAGAATATACAACTCATTATAACATACAATTTCACACAAGAGCAATTCACTTGGGTTAAAATTAAAGTTCCACAAATTAATTCAGTCTTTAATGGGACAGATGGGTTTTTTTTTTCTTTTTTTAAATAACACTCCATTTTAGAGGATTTTTATTTATTTTCAAATCACAATTTTAGCAAAAGCAAAGTAATAACTCTGTTAGTTGTCCCTGTTTAGCACCATTGTTGAATAGTTTGGCCACACATCTATGAATGTCGGATGAGCCTGGTGATGGGAAATGAATGCACAACTGCATATTGACAGACCAAAATAGTGTATTTTCATTTCAGCTCTGGTCAAGAAAGATTTTCCATCACACACCAACCAATTCTTCAATATCCACTGCAATTAATAGTAAGGCGTATGTAAAACCTCAGGCTGTCCGTTCATCAGTATAGTCTGGAGGCAAACCTGTTTTTACTCTTGATTACACATTCAATTCATTCTCCATTAGGTGGAGTGCTTTCCCCATCTCTCTTCCTCTCTCTCTCTTTCTCTGTCACTCTCTCTCTGTTCCTCATTTAATATCGCTCTCTCTCTCTCTGTTTCTGCTCCCTTTCGGTTTGGCTGCAGGCCTTGGCAGTTCTTAACTCTTGACTGTCTGTCTTTAAACAGACAGAAACAGACCAGCGGATGGGAGAACGAAAAAAGCTTTGTCTACTTTCCCTGTGACAACCACAAATTCAATCAGAAGAACAAATCACTGTGTTAAATATTGTAACCTGTTCACTTGAAAATGGAAATTCTAAATGACCTGAAAACCGCTGAGGTCTTCACAGCTCAAACTAAAGAAAAATAGCCTTGAGACCTCTCTAACCAACAATTTCTGGCCTGCATCAAATCTGCCCACGTAAAGCAATTTCCCAAAAAAGCTACATCATTACTTTTTTAACCGAAAAGCAGATCTTACATAGATTCCAATTATGTTTTAGATTGAATCATCTTCTGGAAAGGTAGTAAACCCTGACTCTAGAAACATCTTCCTTCTTATTCTTAATCTGAATGAAAGTATACTGATCCACACTGCATTTAAAACTGGACTGATTCTCTCTGAAATTGCCATACAGAGTTTTCGTTCATACCTAATTGGTCAACAACACTTTCTCAGCATTGATGGCTACGTTTTCAAAAAACACACTACTAGTTTTTGGGAGTTCCACAAGGATCAATTCTAGATGTTTCCATTGGATAAAATCACGTGTGATCATGGAATCAACTTCTATAGTCACACAGATGACACACACTTACACACTCCTCTGAAGTTTGACAATGCCAGTGCTCTCAGACCATGGGTGAACCATCCTGATTGTGTCAAAACCATGACAAACAAAAACTTTATCAAACAAAAAGTGGGACAGATAGAAAACTTAGTCACATGATCAGTGAAAAAGATGAACAAAAAAACCCTCAGATGTGTCAGTGACCAATGAACCCCAATGTGACAGTTTATCAGTGAAAGCGGTGTTATACGGAAACTTGTGCAAACTGCTGCAGGACACGTGACACCATCTTTCTCCGGCTGCATAGTTCTTTTAGGATTTACTTTAAAACGTTGTTACTTGGTGTTGAAGCTTACATGCCTAGCACCTTGCAATATTTTCGAATATCTAGGTGAATACATTCTGACACATTGTTCAAAATGATCAAGATAAACAAATAATATACAACAGCAAATAATCCAGTTACATGTTGTAAATGCCCAAATATTTTATTCTTATTGTTTTATCTGTAATCTGATTTTATTCTTGCTTTTTATGTTTTATGACCTGTGCTTGTAATCTGATTTATGATCGATGTTTTACTCATTATTATTATTATTATTATTATTATTATTATTATTATTAGTTAAACTGAGAGATACATTCAGGGAACACACTATAACCTTTTTAACAAATTATAACCTTTTATCCAATGCTAGGAAAACAGAGTAACTTCAAACCCAGTCTGAGTAAAACTTGAGAGCACAAAGCAGACATGGATGAGAGAATAATTGCCGTAGAGAAGGGACTGGTGTAGTGTGGCAGAGACAGAGGCTGACATTAAAAGCCCTATTCAACTCCAGTCTGGATACACATGAATAGGGATAGAAAAACTACAGTTCCCACAATGCACCACTGTTATTTTTATGTTGGCTGTAGTTAGTTGATTTTATTTTTGTCTTTTTTTTTATGTTTCCGATTTTTGATGTTTCCAATTTTGAGGTTTCTTGAAGGCTTTTTATTCATGTTTCTTTGTTATTTATATTTGTTTGCTGTTGCTGATGTTTACAGTGGTCATTGTTGTTGTTGTTGTTGTTTAGTAACATTGTTCTTGCAGTGAGCATGTTCCAGGATGTGAGTTTCATGATGCTCCTTGGCCATTCCCTTGTGGGTCTGGTCGTCGTGACGACAAAATCAATAGCACAGCAGTGGGTGTCAGGGAAGAAGTTGCTTGGCAATAGAGAACCTAGCAACGGATTCCCTTCCTTCCCAGAAACCGCAGCACAGCGTAGTTATAGGTAGTGGCCACCACATAAAGAAACTAGAGGACAGAGAGAGAGAGAGAGAGAGAGAGAGAGAGAACAGTAACAAGAAAGGCAAGAACAGCAAGTGAAAAGAGAAACAAGAGTAAGCAATCTATATTACACACACAAAACATGTATTTAAGAGGGTAGAGGAAAGAGGTGAAGGTCAGAGGTCAGTGGTAAGAATGAGAGCTGAGGTATCTCTCATACTCACCAATGCGAGGAGAGTGATTCCAGCCCCAGCAAGTGCAGCAACATACAGGTCATAGGTCATAAAGAACTACAACGACACAAAAATCAAAAAGTTAGTAACACTGTAGGAAAAAGGCACAGTGTTATAAACACTCTACGAGAGGACAGACTGTTAGAAACACTGTAGGAGAAGACACATTGTTAGAAACACTGTATGAAAAAGGCACAGTGTTAGGGGTGGCTCGATACCACTTTGTCACGTCTGATACCAATACTGATACCGCAACCTTGAGTATCTGTCGATACCGATACTAATCCGATACCACTCCGATCTTTTTCACTCTCTTAAACAACTAAGCTGTTAATAATATATTTGTCTGGATGCACTTTGCTTAACCTATCCGTCTAAAAAACATCATGCTCAAACTGTGAAACAAATATTCTACTCCCCTAAAGGAAGAAATACATAGCCCACAACATGACTCAGTTATGCTGTACTGCTGCTTCTTTTGATTTAAACTTCTTCTCACACAATGAATTCAGCGTCTTCCGGGGCATTCTAAAATGCTTAAAATGAAAAAGGTTAAAGTGGCTTAATGTTCCAAAATGGCAATCAACGATCATCAAATTTCTCTTGGACATCTCTTGTCAGAAACACTCACCCCTGGCAAAAAAATCAAAACCGAAATCCTAGCAGTATGGTTGTTATCTCACGTTAAGCAGTTCCTCTCCATTGACGCCCATTATAAGGAAACAGCTTAACGTGGCTAAAGTCCCAAAACAGCAATCAATGATTACCAAATTTCTCATGCCCCCTCAACCCGCATAGTATGTGTTGTAAAGCGTTCATTCCAAGCCAAAATGCCACATTTACTGATTCAGATTGACCACATAAGACATTTGTGGTAGTCGGCAATGACTGAATGATCAGCTAGCTTTATGCACTTACGGTGAAACCACCGCCTACAAATAACACACAAAATGTACTCATCCCTGTACTCTGGATCACCCTTACATTTTGATGAATAGCTCAGGGTCCAGATCTTTGTGTGATGTAGCTGTAGTAGGTGGAATTGCACTCTCTTTCTTAGTTGTACTAAGCTTTTTCCTTGTAATGGGTATCAATGGAGCGAAAACACTTAGCATACCTTAATTTAGTTAATTCAATTATTCCTTGTATTTCTGTTTTGATTTTTCGAGAGGAGATCTGTGACAGAAATTTTTCCAAGTTGTGTGAGAGAATTTGGTCTTCTTTGATCATACTTTTGGTGTATTAAACCAGGTAGGTTTTTCCTTTGCATAATGGGCGGCAATGGAGAGAACAGCGCTTAACGTATCGTAGGCCTTACCACCATATTTCTTGGATTTTGGTTTTGCTTTTTTGGATAGGAGATGGTGTTTATGACATGTGAGATGTCAAACAAATTTGCTGATCACTGGACGCTATTTTGGAACATTAAGCCACATTAAGCCTTTTCCTTGTGGGTGTCAATAGAGAGGAAAACACTTAATGTAAGATAACGTCCATAATCATAGGATTTCGGGTTTGGTTTTTTGACAGGTGGAAGCGTTTATGACAAGACATGTCCGAGAAAAACTGGTGATCATTTGACATTATTCTAAGCCACATTAAGCCTTTTTATGTTAAGCGTTTTAGAATGTCCGTCTCTCTTTATGGCATGTCGCTCACAGATTAGTTAAGCATTTACGTGATAGTTCAGGCTAAAGGATCATATCGGATTATAGCCTATTTTTTTCCCGATATCCGATCCAGTGATTTTGGCCAGTATCGGACCGATACCGGTACTGAGTATCGGATCGGCGCATCCCTAGTTTATAGGCCTAGCTCTTTGTGTGTGTGTGTGTGTGTGTGTGTGTGTGTGTGTGTGTGTGTGTGTGTGTGTGTGTATGTGTGTCATTTCTCACCTCAGAAGTCTTGCAGATGTTCGTTAGAGTCATTCCACAGACTTTCCCTGGCATGGCATTCCACGGCAGAAACCCTGGTTAATGGGAACATTTATTCATTTATGGTCAGCTTGCCATCACACTCTCCATATAATCAGCAACAGCTGATGCATGCCTGTGCAAAATGTCACTTTATACACAGCCTGCATGTGGTGACATGAGGAAATTTGAATAAGGTCTGATCAGATTATAAACAAGCTCAGATTAGCAGAGGCTCATATTCATACATATTTTATGTGCTTTAAATGATGAATAGCAACATGACTTCTATCTCTCTCTCACTCTCTCGCTCTCTCTCTCCCTTATACACACACACACTCTCTCTCTCTATCTTTCTCTATCTCTGCTTCTCTCTCCTTCTCTCTAACACACATGCACACACGTACTCTCTATCACACTCTATCTCTGTCTCTCTCACACACACACAGACACACACACACACACACACATACAGACATACCGTACTGGCGGGCATCCATGCAGACCCAAGCATGCTGAGTGAGGCTGGTTGTGGTCTCAGACAGGATATTAATGGTGTGACAGGTTTCTGCCATATTGTAGAGGAAGAATACTGGAATGGCCGTGAAGGCAAAGACAGCCAACCAGATGATAGCCAGGATGTAGGTCACCACGATAAACTACAGCAAGAGAAAAGACATGCACACCGATACATCACAACCAAGATTAGTCCCAGAGAAAACCATATGGAAAAATAATATATATACTGTGTGTGTATGTATGTGTATATATAAATATATATATATATATATATATATATATATATATATATATATAAGCACACACCAACACATACTCACACTCACATGCTCTCACACACAGTTACACACCGTGAGACTGAGGCAGCGTCCACATCGTGTGCTGCGGAACTCTCCAAAGGTCTGTTTGACTGCACTGGTGGTGTAAAACCCCTCAGCCAGCAGCAAAATTCCATACAGGAAAAAGAATGAGGCCAAGCCGTAGATCACATACTGGAAATACTTAATACTGCAACACACACACACACACATACACACACATGCACACACAGTCACAGCCACACACACACACACACACACACACAGGCACACACACACACAGGCACACACACACATTTGAAATTACATTACACACACATGCAAGCGCACATAGTCTCAAATGCTCTTGCAATGCCCTCTCATTATTTTAAATGAAAACCCCACTCATAAAACAACAAACTTTTTTTTTAAGTTTTAGTGACTTACATCCGCCAAATGTCAAACAAAACTCACGGAGATCAACAGGAAAATATCTTTAACGGTTAGCGAGAGTGGAACTCACAAAGCTGCCAACACGACGTAATCCTGAATGTTGCGGGCGAAGAACATGTCCACCAGCGTCTCTGTGTATGCCAGCGCCTGGTGCCCACAGGCACAGAAGAGGGCAGTGCCAGCATAGCAGAGCAGTGTGGCCACCAAGCTGGCATACGGGATGGCAGCCATGCATCTCACGCAGCAGTCGTAACAGCCTGCGGGCGAGTAATATATCAAAATACCTACTGCACACGCCGCACACACCACACACACACACATCTGCACGGCTAGACTGAATACACACACACACACACACACACAAACACACATACACGTCTGCACCGCTAGACTGAATACATACACACACACACACACAGATCTGCACAGCTAGACTGAATACATATGCACACGCACACACACACACATCTGCATGCCTAGACCGAATACATACGCACACACACACAAATCTGCATGGCTAGACTGAACACAAACACATACACATGCCTGTGCCTGTGCAGCTAATATCCATCAGACCAGTTAACATACATAACATAAACACACATCTGAGCAGTTAACTAATACAGATTAGCCAAACCGTACAAATGATCCATACACACAGAGCTAATTCAGAACAAGTATATCTAAACAGCTACTCTACATATTCACACATCATCACACATCTACACTCACATATACAGTTACTTTGCCGTTATACACTTATCTGCTCAGACAACAAACACACTGAATGGAGGCAAATGTGTCACATCCATGCAGAGTACATAGAAAAGTTTGTTGAATCACATCACACACTCACACACACTCACTAAGACCCTGCGTTGCATGGTTAGTGTGTCAGTGATCTGTTTGCTGACATACAAATGTCTTCACACATGCTGGAGACAAACAAGTGTAAATGCACACACACATACATACAAAGAAAATGAACTGTATTTGTTCATGTACACACAAACCCACCCCCCACACACACATGCACGCACATACAACTAAACAAATATAGAGAGAAACACAGTACTGCCCTCCTCAAGTCAGTAGTGTCTCTGGCAGCATGCAATGACCAAGTGAATCGTCGTGGCAACAGAAAATCAGATTTGATCATACCAGCGAGTCAGCTATACGACACAGCCAATCACAGCACTGCACTCAACTTCTCCAGTTACAAAACTACAACACCCAGTATCCCTGATAACAAGGAACTACAAAAACTGTTGCTTAAAACCACATTTACAAGTAACACTCAATAGCTCCACTTGCAAAAACATACAATTGAAAAAAAAGAAAAATCAACCTCAAAAATGCAACGAAGATACAGTAACACACAGAATACAGAGCTGCAATATGAAAATAGAAGAACTGTTATCCCATTGCTTCTAAGTGCTGAAAACTACAGATGTAAGTATTGATAGCAGTGAAAGTGGAGCTTTAGCGTGTTAGTGGCATTTGTAAATGTAAGATGCAGTAGGGAGGAGAACTAGCACCAGCACCTAAGGCTTTACACAGCCACGGTTGCTTAACAGGGAACATCTGCAGCGTTGAGGAGAGAACCAACACCAGGACAGGGAAAACGTCAAAGACTGCCTGTCTCTTCTCCACAGGCCAGAGGGAGGGTTAGAACAAGACCAGCGTCCAGAGAGAAAGCCTTAAAGTTTTCAGTCTGACGAGTAACTCGTTTTAACTCTTCAAGAAATCACAGTTGACGACAATCAAGATGGATGAAGGAAAAAAAAACTCCTCAAGATCTCACCCCCGCCTCAGCTATCCATCCTCAATCTAACCCACTCATTTTCTCTCTCTCTCTCTCTCTCTCTCTCTCTCTCTCTCTCTCCGGCTTGTGGGAGTTGGGGTTAGGGTTTGGGGTTGGTTGTGTGGAGAGGTGGGGGGTTGGGGGTCTTACTGCGGTCAGTTGAAAGATTTTGTTTGTGACTCTTTGTCATTCACAATGGGCATTGTCTCTGTTGGCATTACAAAGACTGTCAAAGAGAGATAAACAAGGCAACAGAGAGCGGCACAATGCCAGTCTTCAACACACACACACACACACACACAGATACACACTTGGACTGGATCACACTCCACGTCACTGACCATTCCACCCTAAGTTACAGACAGACTGGTACAGACATAATGGTGCCAGTGAGAGTAAGGGCTTTTTTTGGAGTGTGTGTGTGTGTGTGTGTGTGGGTGGAGGGGTGGGGGGGGGGGGGTTTGAGTAAAGAGGTCAATGCTGGGGAGCCAAATCTATCAACTTTCTCATTCTAATCTAAGTCATCTATAAAAAGCTGTTTTAGAGTGAGTGAAATTGACACCATCATGAATACAGATGTGCAGACTTTCAAGCCACACACTCTCAGTGTGTGTTTTAAGACACTCTGACCGTGTGCATCAGATAACTCAAGACTCGAGCAGCCATCAATCCAAAATGCATTAAGACTTTATTAAGCATTTATTAACATTTATTTCTTCTGCAATAAATATATCGTAAGACAATTTGAAAATTGGAAGTTCTTTAGACTGCTCACATTACTTTGGTCATTCTGTTAAAAGAGTAAAGAGTAAATGCAAATCTGTAAGGTTCAAATTTCTATCTAAATGTTAGATTTTAAAGATTATCCTTCCTAAGGCAATCTTCAGTACCAGAGTGTACCAGGCAAACAAATAAAACTGTCACACAACAGATCAGAAACAGCAAAATTATTGTCTGTGAAGTCAGTCGCACGCTTTGAAACTGTTCTATTCATTCCCTGGCCTTCTTTCTGCTGGTAGAACCTACACGATTCCGCCAACAAAAGAAAAAAAAAATAATGCAAATATATGCAAATGTGTCCGTACATAAAAGAGAGGTAGATAGATGCTGGTTGTGCTATTGTGAGAAAACGAGAGAGAAAGCATTCTCTGAAAGAGCGTCTGAGAAAGAATAGAGCGCAGTGATCGGAAGACCTGATCTGACCTTTGACTTAACTTTGGAGGTGACTGGCACATCATCTCTTACAGACAATTCTAAAGGCAAACACTGACCTGAGGCCTGCAGTGCTACGTTCAAAAGCGAAATAATTTCAGAATAGTCATATTTACTTCTACAGTGCATCCAATCAGTTAAGGTCAAATACACTTCAGATCTGTTACAGCAGGAGCAACAAGAACTCTTAGAACACCCCCCCCCATCTCAACAACAACACAAACAAAACAAAAAAAAATAAGAACAAGATCATATTAGTCATAACTTACACAAATATTTCAAATTAATGAATGTAGTTTTTTTAATTAACCA
>NC_044502.1:27247521-27312521 GCF_902362185.1 Chanos chanos
CACACACACACACGCATGTGCACACACACGCGCAAACACACACACACACGCATGTGCTCAAATGTGCACATATACACACGCATACAAATGTATGTGCGCATGCAAACGCGCACACATACACACACACACGCGCGCGCGCGCACAATCTGTTACTGAGGCATTTTGTGCAGTTTTAACTGATACTCCAGACTTTATCTATTTTTTTTAACTGTTGAGTTAATTATTTTAAAAAACTGTCCCTTGCTCCAGTCACAGTAAACTAAATCCAAACAAGCCCCTAACTGTCCTCTTAACACAATGATTCATCTTATAGACAGAAAGAAGAACAAACCACCATTAGCTTAGACAATGAAAAACTTTTCAGAGATCATTCACGGTAGGGCCATGGTAAACCCTGTCAGTCTTGTCGCGACCTTGTTTCCAGATCATAACCCGGCTCTAAAACAAATAGAAAGAACCTTTCAATGAGGCATCCAAAAAAACCCAAACTGTACAGATATTACATTGGTATTACATATGTTATTGACACATTATAATGCATTTATTACACAGATCATCACTGACTGACAGTTCAGCGTTCTCCGTCCACAGTCCTCCAGTTGTTTGTTCAGTATTAAATAATTCCCCGTTTAGCAGAGCAGGCTGAAGAGTTTTTAATAGTCTCCGAGGGGAATTATGCTGAACTCCTGAAGTCTGGAAAAGTTCCAGTGAAGGACTGAACTCTCCTCTGTTTGGGGCAAGCTTGAGTAAATTGGTGGTTCCCTCAAGCTCACACAGTTTCCATCTGTCTATCTCCACCCCGCAGTACTTCCTCCTCCTGTAATACTAAAAACTGGCTGAGGGGACTGGTAACGGCAGGTTTCTCCAGTTCAGTAGCATCCCGGGCTGTCTTTCCTGAACTGAAACCATCTCACTGAAGTAAATATAGGATACACATGGTTCTGTGTACAAATGTATACAAATACGATTGTGTGCAGAGTACACAGGGACAGAGACATGAAGGAATAGTGAGAATCGTGTGTGTTTGTGTGTGTTTGTGTGTGTGTGTCACTCAGAGTGAGTTAGGATAAGATATGGCTTATCCACTGGGCAAGCTCAGTGAAAGTCAAGTCATACTGGTGACTTGTTAATAACTGGAATTGAGCTGGATATGGGAAAACTAGAGATGAGGCTTTAAAGGTGTAAGAGTGCTTTGTGTGCAGGTATGGAACCATGATTTTATCCATCAGTTGTGTTTTCCCAATAAGCAAAAACTGACCAGAATTTTATTACAAGATCAGTTTTTCATTTATAGTGAACTATGACTGCAGATTACTTCAGTTAAGTAACTGTTGACACCTATTGCAGTTCACCATCAACATGTATTTGATTTGAGCAGATATCTGGTGTCACTAACTTGGCTGAAGAGGCTGGAGGATATGCCAGTTATCTGATATTGTGTGGTCACATACTGGTCTGTATGTGAGTGTTTGTGGAGGTATGCTGGTGCTGTCAAGTGGGACAGTAGAGTTTTAGAGGGTTGTATTGTAGCTGAGTAGGACGGGGTTTAGCAGGATTATAACTGTGGTTGAGAGTGAGTACTACTGATGTAGTTTGAGTAGATGGGGGGGTGGGGGGTTTGTACTGGTGTAGTGGAGTTGAGCTAGAAAAGAGATTGTTCTGGATGATATTTATGCAGTCAGTAGAGAGGGGAGTGGAATTACACCACTAGCTTGTTATACTCGCGTTGTTGAGTGGGAGTGGGGCAGGCCGGTGGAGTTGAATCCATGTGTAAACGTGTTGTAGGGGTGCATGCTGGGATACCCCATCAGTGAGCTAGGAGACATGGTAATGGTGTTGGGTGTCATGGTAACGCTGTTGGGCGTCAAGGAGATGGTGTTGGGTGTCATGGTACCACTGTTGGGCGTCATAGCAACGGAGCTGGGTGTCATGAGGGGGATGTCGTCGGGCGATCGGCGTAGCGTCAGGGTGTAATCCCGTGGGGACGAGGCAGGGGTCAGCCGCAGGGGGTCGCCTAATGACCCCTCCTCTTGGTTGCCAGCAGTGATGGAAGTGGGGGTGTAGCCAACGTCGTTGGTGGCGTTCTGTCGAGGCGGAGACGGCTGAGGGTTGGTATCCTGCCTGCTGCGTTTGTCTTTGCGGTAATAGAGCGCAGCGAAGGCCAAGACATTGAGGAAGAGGAGGGAGGCTCCCACTGCGATGGTGACGCTCAGCTCTGTAGAGTAATCTCGTGGGTTAGCGATGACCAACGGCCCCCGGGCGTCTCCGCTCCGAGCCGTGGACTGGGGGGGCCGTTTCGTGTTGGGGGACCTTGCCTTGCTGCCCCCAGGGCGCTGGGTGGAGTGTGGGGAGTGTGTGGTCTGCAGAGGGGGCACGCGAGTGGTGGTGGACGTGTAGTGGAACATGTCATGCAGGTTGTATAGGTGAGGCACCAGGTGCTTCCAGAAAGCCACTTTCGTGGCACGGTAGTGGTCGCGCACACGCGGCTTCAGACCGATGTGCAGGTAGAGCTGGTCGTGAGGACTGTATTTGGACCAGGACACCTCCTCAAAACGGTTTGCCTTGGTGTGGATGAACTTAGTGTCTTGTGGAACTGGCTTATTTGGGTCCCTGTGGAAAGAGAATAACACACACACACACAGACAAAAAGAAAAAGTCAGGCTGGATTGTTAGATTACGTTAGATTGACAGACAGAGAGAATTAATTTGTCTCTCCTCAGAGAGACATAATTACTTCAGAGAGACTTAATTACGAGTGAGGAAATTCCTCAGGTCAGATGAGTGCATCACTGATGCTAAGTAGTGTGTCCTTTGTGAGTGATCCAGATCAGGCAGCCCTTAGTGTTTCTTCACAATGCACAGTCCCCTATAGTTTCTCTTCAGGGCATAATATCACATTCTGCCCTCCAGAGGGCGCTGTTTGTCATTAGTTTTATACAGCAAGCTCACAGATGACTCCACCACTGTTTCATCAATTCCCTCTCCCCACTCCCCACTTTCTCTCTTTCTCTCTGTCTCTTTTCCTCTGACCCACTTCAGAACTCATTCCCCTACATCCTATTCCTGCTCTCTCCATGTGCATCCTTGCTAAAGTGCTTTTATAGCTGACCTACTCAATTATTAAATAACTGTCATAGTTCATAAGCTACCTCACTGTCCTACCACTCCAGTCTCACACAGAGGCCAGGTTTAGATGGTAAGAGAAAATACCACGGCCATAAGACTAAAGCACTTTCAATAATTTACTTTTGATTTGAAAGTCTTTGGTCATCCAAAGTAAAAGGACATACTTCATACATATTTCAGTTTAAAAGTTCTCTTCTGGATTCTCATAATTGGACAAGAGGAGGGTTAATCAATGTTTCACAAGGTAAGGACAAAGATATAGCCCAGGTTATCAGAAACAGGAGGTAACAGACATTCAGATCAAATTTACAAATGAACATCTTGAGCTTTCATAGTTTCAGTCACCTTTTTAGTTGAGGAGGTGTTGAAATATCCACGTATTCATTTTAAATGCTATAAAAACAGACATTTAAAAGACTGACTGACAACAGAGGTGAGTAGTTTTTTAATTGTTGTCTCACCCAGTCTTGGCGAAGTTGGTCCAATAGGTCATCACCACGGCGCTGAGCATGATGTCATTGCGAGAGAAGTTACATGGGAACAGTTCGGTCGGCCCAATCAGCGGCACCCCGAACACGTAGGGTATCTCATCGCCGTGGGCGGAGTCTGCCCACGCTGGTTTCATGGGGCTCTGGCAGTGGTGATAGAAGGCGTAGAAATACGTCGGCGAACCATAACGGGCATGCAGGTCGGCCGTCACCACCGCTGGCTCCACCCACTGGTGATCCGTAAAAAGGGCCACTAGCGTCTTCCTCCGTGTTTCAGGGTTATCCCTGTCCGCCCAATCTGTGTACATGAACTTTATCGTTTCCCTCAGGGTGTCTTTCCCCTCTGGGTATCCGTACAGACCATCCACGAAATCCGACACGGCGAAGTCGAAGTCTGAGCCCGAAACCCCGCCCTCCTCTGGCTCGACCACACCCTCGACAAAGCGAAGCCCCTCCCCTTGATTGACGCCCAACATGATGTCGTAGTTGAGGAACTCGCCCTGCTCCATGAGCACCTCGGGGTCGTCGGGAATGAGGTCGCCGTCGATGACTGGCCCGAACGCGACGTGATACCGCACCGGCTGTATATCCTGCTCCACCAGCTCTCTGTAGCTGCGTTTCTGCATGCACAGCACCAGGTCATGTGTGTCCAACACGTTACAGCCCACACGCTCCGCCAGCATGCGTGTGTATTTCACAGGCTGGTAGTTCACCGCCCAGCTGGACAGAGCTGAACCGCTCTGGATGATGGCGCGGTGAAACAAACCTAACAAATAAACAAGCAGGGGGCACAGAGAGGAGAGCCAAGAACAGAGAGAAAAAAGACAGGAAACTATCAGTATTTAAAAAAAACCCCAGAATGGTTCCTACCACACCAATGAAACTGTTCCAACACTTTATGGTTTTGGTTTGGTGTTGTTTCTCCTATTACATTACAGACTGCCTGTTTAAAGAAAAGTCTTCAGTTCCTTATTCTCAGAGAAACTGCCTTATTTCTTCGGCATGGTGTTACACTGAAGTGCCCTTTGCCCTCTCCGAGTTTACGCCAAACGGAAACCTGAATACTGATGCACCTCTCAGCCTTTGGGGAAAATTAATATTCTCCTAACATATTTGGATTAAGATGTGTGAGTGAGGGGAAGGGGGGAAGAAAATCCTCATCAAAATGCATGAAAGTCCGAGAAAAAAAGGAAACAAATGTGAGAAATATTGAAAATGACTGCAGAAAATGACTGCAAGTGCCCGATCAGAGACATCTGTCTTGCACATCAGACAAGTGTCTGTTCTCTCAATCCAAAGACTCTTCACTTGCAGAGTACTGAGAAGGGAATGTATCATAACTGGAAAATGGCTTAATGTTTTTTTATTAGCTATTTAATTCACAATTACAAGAAAAAAAAACTTTACTGCTGGAGGCATTTATGTAACGTCTCAGTACACTGAACTCGTTTAAAAAAAAACAAAAAACTGAGACTGTAATTTAATCAAACTCCCATTGAACACAGAGGAGGAACATTTGCATACAAATTTGATAAGGAGGTACTTGTTCGTAGCATAGTATTTTCAGTATCAAGTGAAATGCTTCATTTTAATTGCATTGAATCATTCGAGGCATGTCTATTAGTAGAACCGTAAAGATGATTTAGAATGGCTTGAATCGTTTTAATTAAATTTAAATTCTTTTTAAATCTTTCATTTAGTGTTATCATTTTGTGACCAGCTTTTGGCTAGGTCCAGACACATCGAAGACAGGAATCGAGCAAAAGAGAGATGTAGATCTGTTATCGATTATAATGTCACTTTTACTGCTCTGTCTCTTTCTTTCCCCATCAGTAGAGATAAACACACAAATACCCGTGTAATTATATGTATACACATATACACACAAACACACACACATACACACACAAACACCTGTGTAATTATATGTATACACATATTCACACAGACATACTGTATGTAGACTGTAGCAATGATGTAAACACGTTGTTTTTTCCCAGAAGAGGATATGAAGGACATACAGAAAGAGAAGAGAAGAGAAGAGAAGAGAAGAGAAGAGAAGAGAAGAGAAGAGAAGAGAAGAGAAGAGAAGAGAAGAGAAGAGGGATGTTGATTTTTGAAAGGATGTGTTAAACATCAGATGCACAGGACAGGAAGACAAGATGTACGATCAACCACAATGAAACAGACACACACACACACACACACACACACACACACACACACACAAACACACACAAGCACACATGGACACACACACACACACACATGTGCATGTAAGTGCAAGCACAAGTGCATCACTTCCTGCTGAGACACACTCCTACACACATTAGATTCCTACAGCTCCATGACCACAGCAGCCAGCCAAGATAGAGGACACAGCAGGTTACCATGGCGACTGCTGGAGGAATGGATGGGTAAGATTCGGTAGCGGTGATGGTGATAGAGGAGTAGAGTGGATTCAGCATGGCCAGTTTCAGCAACATTAGTTACAGCAACACCAAAATCTCAACCTGGACTAATAAAGACAGATTAAAGGGCTACTGTGTGAAACAGTGCTTCAGACTGCCATGATAAACATGCAATCTCATTCATTCTTATGCTCAGCAATCGCTTCAAAGTGATTAGAATGTGTGTGTGT
Organism: Chanos chanos; assembly: GCF_902362185.1. Taxonomy (NCBI): domain Eukaryota; kingdom Metazoa; phylum Chordata; class Actinopteri; order Gonorynchiformes; family Chanidae; genus Chanos; species Chanos chanos. Next base: position 27,253,777 of record NC_044502.1, read on the forward strand.
GTGTGTGTGTGTGTGTGTGTGTGTGTGTGTGTGTGTGTGTGTCTGCATGCACAGGCGTGTGTGCGCGCATATGTGTGCATGTCTTTGTGTGTCTCTGAGTGTGTGTGTGTGTGTGTGTGTGTGTGTGTGTGTGTGTGAGTGAGTGTGTGTGACAGTGTGGATCCTCCCGCTCTTAGTTAGTGCTGTCACTCAAATGGGAAAAGCTCCCCTTATCTGGAAACCTTTCACTCTGATTAAAAAAGAGAAGGGGAGGGAGAAGGAGAGAGGGAGAAAGAGAGAGGGAGACTCACAAAGATAAAACACACTGCAATATTAATATTGCGATATTCCCCCCACTGGTTTTTAATTTGGGAATTTTCTCTGGTTTGGGAATGGATATTCCAAGTGATTGGGATATTCTTGACTAATGGGAATAATCAGCATCTTTAGAAATGACTTGTGATTCCCAGTACTCTTCATTCTGGTTGGTTTGGAAAATGTTGCCAGTCGGGGGAATTTTTAGCTGATGCGTGAATTCTCTGAGTGTATTCTGAGAGCAGTTTGTGGTGGAGAAGCTCATACCCTCTGAGTGTTGGGTCAGTGTAAAGATGCTGATCTGAGAGCAGTTTGTGATGGAGAAGCTCATACCCTTTGAGTGGTGGAAGTGTGTAATCAGGCTGATGTGGGAACAGTTTGTGACAGAGAAGCTCTTACCTTCTGAGTGGTGAGAGAGCGTTAGGAGACTGACGCAGGAGGCTCCGATCCCAGAGCCGAAGACCGTGACACGTCCTGGATCTCCCCCAAAGTAGCCAATGTTCTTACTGATCCAGCGGAGCGCCTGTATCTGGTCCAGAAGTCCGTAGTTCCCCTTAGCTGCCTGGTCTCCCGTGCTCATGAACCCTGAGCAGAGATCCAGCACTGCCATTAGTTTGGCTTTAAGGATCAGTTTCTGGGAGTGCCATTATAGTGATAAAGCACATTCTCATATTACAGTGTACTTACTGAGAGGAGTGTAATATCTCTTTGCTCTTATTAAAGATCTTAGCAAAAGAAATGGTCTTTCTCTTGCCAATGTTGTAAAATACTGTTTCAAGTCTGAGAAGCTCCAAGTAGCATTGCATTTATAGAACATACAAAATGGAATTTTAACACAGCTAATTCTGGTCCCACATCCCCAATTATCAGTTAGAATCCTCCTAAAAAAACATAACAGAACCGAAAACTTCAAATTAGTCAGTTGCTTCACGACATATTAACTTCACAAAAATACAACAAAGTGGCCAAGCTTTGTGTTGCCTTTAGCAAGTTAAAAGAAGTGATGCTCTTTATTTCATTAACCAAAGATACAGTTTTCTTTTCTCATGCTTTTTAGCTACAGTTCCACTCTATCCTTATAATCAATGCCATTTCATTCTCCTTGATTAAATATGTAGCAGAAGTCTATTATTTAGCTTTTGCCTTATGTGAAACCCAGTCTGTTTCTTCAGAGCGAAGCATCTTTACTGTGCCCTCTATCAGAGCACTGTGATTTTCGTTTAAAACCCTGGCATTGTTATGCATGTAGGGAGACCGTAACTGCTTACCTTTATCTGTCTTTTGTTTGTGTGTTTGTTTGTTTGTTTGTTTTTTCTTTAAAGGGAAAAAGTCTTCCCTTGCCAAAGTAAGTTTGTAAAATTTCTCTGCTGCAGAATATTCTCACTCTTTCATCAGTGGGAACATCTGTGCTGCAGCTCTTGGCTGATTTGACATGTCTACTGGTTTCTGACTGAAACTTGACGCCAATTCACAGCTGGAGAGGCTTGGCACCAGTCCACGTTCCTGAAGCAAACTGGATATGCCAGCTACCCGACAGCTGCATTAAGCATTTATAGAGTTCTATGCAGCATGCCGCTGTGGACTTAACAAAGACATCCCAACTGTTTCATCTAAAACCGAAAGCGATGTCTCACATCACCAAGTCCTTGTTTTGCGTATGTCTTGCCATGTAAGATTGATTCAGGCTGTATGAATGCTTGATTCTCCTCGCGCTCCACACTTACCCAGGATCCCGACCCTGTAGTTCAGAGTGATGACGATAACATTCCCGTAGCTGGCTAACACGCTTCCATCCATGATGTTGCCAGTTCCCTCCATGTAGGATCCTCCATGAACAAACACCATCACAGGCTTCGGGTCATCACGAGACTCCCTCAGGCCTACAGCATGCACACACACACACACACACACACACACACACACACACACACACACACACACACAAGCACGCAGCATGCATACACACACACATATATACACACAGGAACACACATACACATACATGCGTGCATATCCACACACAAACACAGGTACACACACAGACAGACAGACAAACAGACAGACACACACACACAAATCACAGTTAACAAATCATAATCCACACAATGTACTGTACACTCTGAGAAACTGTAAGATCCAACAGTTGTATCAGTGTGGAACTGATGAACTTTTTGGATATTTGTGACAGCATATGAAAAAAAACAATCTGTAAAACATTACATGTCAAAACTAATTAAACCTGTGAACTTGTCACTGGGAGATAACCTGCAGTGATACACTGATCAGAGTTATCACTGTGTGAGTGTGTGTGTGTGTGTGTGTGTGTGTGTGTGTGTAACTGACATGTTTTCTTGGTCTTAACTATAGGCTGATGCAATGAATTGTAAATCTTTCTAATGTTAAAAATCCATGATAAGATTGCAGATGAATATTTTAATATTTTAAATTAAAAATGGATAAAAAGGAAAGACAGATCACAACAAGAACTACCATCATCTTCAGGACGCTCTCCATCTGATGACGGATCACCTGGTCTCTTAGCACCTACAGAAATACAGAAGAGACACAGAGAGAGAGAGAGGGAGAGAGAAAGATAGAGAGAGGGAGAGTGGGAGAGGAGATAAGGGCGTGTATCTGTGAAGGTTTGTGATGGTGTGTGTGTCGATGTCTGTGTTTGTGTTTAGACATGCATCCGTGTGTGTGTGTGTGTGTGTGTGTGTGTGTGCACGTGTGTGTATGCTTGCCTGTGTATGTGTGAGCACTCACCGTTCTGTGTAGGGACATAGATGTTGAGATAAAGGCAGTCCTCACTCTGTTCCTGTAAGTATGTGGCCACTGTATCCAGATTAAAAGTTGCCCACACAGGCATCATGATCTCTGGCACGAGGTTGCGGATGTTCTGCGGGCACACAGGTGCGAAACGGGTGGCATTCCGCACGCCTGACCAGGCCGATGGGGCATCAGGGGGCATGAAACGCTTCTCTCCCACAGGTGGGGCAGCGTAGGGAACCCCCAAATATTGGTCCACCGGCCCCAGACCTTCCGTCGGGACTGGAACACGCATCCCCCTCAGCCGCCCGAGATGGGTGTTTACCGTGGGCTGGAAGGTCAAGGCTGTAACCATGGAAACAGGCCACAGCAAGGAGAGTGTCCACACAGAGAGGCCGTAGAGGGCAAAGGTCAATCCTTGAAAGGTCAGGTGTGTGTCGGACAGGTGAGGCTGAGTCTGTGTGTGCCACATGGTCCATACAGGTGGGAGGAGCCCACCCCAAAGCATCGACACACAGCCGCACTCACACACACACACACACACTCACACACACACACTCACACACACACTCTCTCACACACACTCTCACACGCTAATGTTAATGTTTACAACTAGTAGACATACTACTAAAGTATTCCCACACAACTAAACCCAAATTTTTACTAACATCCACACATTCAAATGTCTAGATGTCTTACAGAAACTTGCAACCTAAAGCTCACAACTATGCAATACTTTGAAGCATACATACAAATACAAACACACACACTCACACACACAAGGACAGACCCACAATAGTCTCTTCAGCCTGCTGCTTTTTTATTTGCCTGTGCCATGAGTGTGTGAGGGCGACAGATAAAATCCAAGTCCAGAACTTCTTTCCTCTGTATGGCCCAGTCTACTCCATGCTTAGTACTGTCCTGCAAGGGGGAAACACGAATAAATGTTTTGTTTTGGGGTTTTTTTCAGATATTTAACAAATTACATTGCCATTAGGCTGTATATGATGAATACTGATAGAATTCTGATGAAAACTGATAGAATTCTATAGAGTTCGATGCAGGGTCTTGTCAGACTTCCAGGTCCGTGTAAAGTCGTTAAATCCTTTTAGATCCTGACAAGATTTTTAACATTTCTGTAAGATCTCTTTTGAAATACTGTGGGATTTTTGGATGATCTTGCAACATCACTTTTTTTTAACACCTTAAACTTCGCACTGGACTATCTCTTGCATTTAACATCAGTTTCTGTCCAAACAACTTCTGAAGTGGTTGTGATCGAGGTCAGATAATAAAATGTGAAAAGATTATCGAGTCTTACACTATACCTTTTCTTGCCTGCCTGACAAACAAGCACCAACAGTCAAACTGGGTATGTGTCTTTCAATATGCACAGAAAATCCCTCAAATCAGGACAAAAAAAGAGCACTGACCCAGAAACGGTGGAGAGGACAGGGCAATAGTGAGTGTCCATCCTTCAAAGTGAGTTGAGGGTAAAGGAGCATTTGGAGATAGGCACCGATGGAAGGTAAGCACCAGTTGAAATAAATCATTGTGGAAAACTTCAAAAGATGCTGAAGATTACTGTGGAGCCTCCAGCACTGCTTCAATGACACTTTCATGTTATGTGAGTGGGGAATCAATCCGATCTTCACAAAATTAGTCTGGAACAGCACAATCTCTGACTACATTTCTAGCATCTTTGAAGTTATCAACAATGATTACCTTCAACTAGTGCTTACCTTCTGAGTGCCTCCCTCTCTTTCTCTCTTTTTCTGTTTCTCTCATTCTCTTTCTTTCTCTGCCTGTCTCTGCAATACTGTCACATACAGTATATAAGTGCAAATACTCCTGCACACACACACACACACACACATGCACGTGCACGCGTGCACACACACACACACAAACACACCAAAACAGATGTTTATAATCCTAGTCTTACATTCCTAGTGGACATTTTTTGTCTCTCTTCCAAAAAAATAGGTTAGGACGGTACAGTCCAAAACAAACAACAATCAATGGAATTTCCTCGATGTTTGGCTAAACATGGGAAAAAAAAGCAAGAAACTAATGAATTTTGCGAGTACAGAATGCTATATGCAATATCGATGTTTCTCTTAGTCAGACTCAGGATTTTTTTGTGAACCCCCTCCCCCCCCCATCCCCAACCCCCACCCCCACCCCCCTTTACTGGGCCGCTGTAACATTGCAGTCTGTGAGTGTGTTTGAGTTGTCACAGTCAATATTGCCTGTGCTGACTGCTGGCTCCCTGTGAGAATATTGAGGAGAGTGTACCGGCATTGAGAAAATGACATTGTGCAAAGAGCAGCCAGGATCAACAGTAATTGGATTGACTTAAAAGCTGAGTTGGCTGATTCTCTGGAAGGACACTGAGAATGTGTCTCAACACTTAGCCTAGCTTTCACACCTGAGCACATAAGAGAGAGAGAGAGAGAGAGAGAGAGAGAGAGAGAGAGATCAACCTCACCATTAAGTCTAATATAATAACCATAGAGAAACTTCACACAGACTACTTATACCTATAACTCTAATGACAAATCTTCCACGCCTAAGATCATGTTATCACTATATGAAAAAAAGTATGTTGGGCAAGCTACAGCATGGGAGCAAAAAAATCTATTCACCTAAGGAATTGCATTAGCACTGTTTTAACAGCTATATAACATGGTAACCACAGGAATCTCATACATTTAACAGTCCTCTGTCATTGTGATCAACAACTAACCGATGCACTGACAGGGCATATGGTAACACAGTACAGGCAGGCATTACAGCCTTTTGTTATAATATTGGATTACAATAGACCATTACATGCAGTGCAGCATAACTTAATTATACAGGATATCCTAATAATGATGGAGGACCACAACATGTTAATTCAGAAACCTGTTTACAAACCAGCATAACTGATGTCGTTAGAGCAAATCTGAGACGTGGCCTAAGAGTAAACGGTCTCCCTTGGTTATAAGGCCACAGGTGTAGTGGTAATCAGATATTTTAGCTTTCAGTGCTTTGTTTGTAGTCCTGATAAGTTGCTGAAAGGAAAATACATTGTATTATGGTCTGTATTGTGATCAGTACCTACATATAAATAAACACACCACTAAAAATATACAGCTTTTAGCATCCTCCTCCTGATACTGTCTGAGAGTGAAATAAACGGGCCAGTTTGCACTGCGAACGCACTCATGGATCCTAAGAACAGTGACTGCGCAGGAACCGACATTCTGTTGGCAAGAGAAAGGTCAATTGCTCCCTGGGACCCGTCCTCACAGGTGAAGCTAGTCTGGGCAGGAGCTATATACTACACAAATGCAGCATGTATCCCGTTAGACTAGCACAAGGAAGAAGTGCTGATCAATATCTCTGCTTTTTAGCGCATACGGACGGTTTCTTTTATTTGAAATCAATGAGCCATACTAAAACAGAATGTAGCGACACCCAGTGACAATAAACCACAGTCCTTACTATTGAAGATTTAAATGCGCTTTAGACTCTAAACCAATTCAGTGGCAATGATACTATCATTGCACTTAGGCTTCACTACAACAACGTAGACCACACACACATTAGAAAAACACTTGCGCACGGTGTTCTCTGAAAAACTGGACAGCGGGGCTAACATAAGAACTGTCAAATGTTGAGGTAAATAAACGCTTCTATCCAATTGATCATCTTTGTCGCCGAGAGTCTGAAGACTTTGACTTTGTTCAATAAACACATGCAGCCCAGGTCGAAGCTTTCCTTCTCTTGCACACTCTAAGAAAGTAGTTCTTAAAGAGCTGTGTGTGTGTGTTTGTGTGTGTGTGTGTGTGTGTATTCCCTGGGCACACGGCGGGGACATTAGAGAGGGGGGAGAGAGAGAGAGAGAGAGAGAGAGAGAGAGTACACAACGAGACATGAATACCAATAGGGCAGACCCTCCTACACCGTTACTCTGCTACATAAGCGCAATGCTGAGGATGGATCATGTGAGGCATAAAATATGCGGCGTTATCTCATTATGAAAACATAGAGTCCACACATCGCCCCCTGAACACTGCGTGAATAACATTTACATTCTGAAATAGTGGGGTCACGTGAAGTCATTCTGTCGGGACCTTCCGCTTGAGATCGTTAATGTAAAATTAGACTTTAATTAGGTTCATGTAAATGTGGTTAGGGTTGGTCTAGCAGTAGATAAAAATACTCACAAAATAGAGTTTTACCTAATAAAAAGGTCTCTCTTGCGTTTTACGTAAAAGAAGCTTGGTCCGGGAATCACCATGACAACTCAAAGATGTGCATATTTCCACATCGTATCCCTCTGTGTTTTAAATTCCCTCACAGTCGTGGACAAGTCATTGAAAACCATCAGCTTCGTCTGGTGTACTCCTCGTGTATTTTCATGTTCTATTTACAACAGGTGTTGATCATTAACCTACATATACAGCGTCTCTCTCTCTCTCTCTCTCTCTCTCTCTCTCTCTCCACACACACACACACACACACACCCCGTTAAATAATGCACATTGGAGAGTATCCAGGTGGACAGATGCGGTGACTCCACAAGGTTATGAGCGGGGAGAACTAGACCCTTTATTTTTCCCAAAAGCTTAAACATAAACAGGCGTTACAGAAGGCCCCCTGTTCCAATGGATATATCATTTTGGGCCCCAGTACAAACACACCATTGACTACCTGTAACAATAAGGAATGAACGGTATTAGGTGTTCTCTGTGCTAATACTGGTGCTAGTTTTTCATTCTAAAGTAATAAGTACTGCACGAGAATCCCACCCATACACTGTAATGTGAGACACATACAAGGTGGTTTGTAAAATCCCTCTCTCTCCCCTTTACTGAATGCGAGTTTGCCTGCCGCACATTTAATCAAAGGCGGTAGATGATGGTCTAAAATCAGAAGCGGGGGCTGGCAAATCATCAAAAATCACAAACCAACTCACGGCTCCACCGGTACAAAATCAAGCCAACGCAGTACATTCCTGAAATGCATTTTTCATTGTTCAGTCAAGATGATGTGCCACATGTTAAACGATTAATCTATTTTTTTCGCCAAATACCAACTTATTTCTGATGAACCCAGCCTTCGATAACGTAAATATCGTGACAGTGATCTGCAAGAATGAAATTATCGCAATAGGAGATAATCAGAGGTGCATGGAGCCGTGCCTCATATCGCACAGAAATAAGAAAATTTCGGCTCACCTGCCATATCCTTCACACCATGTCGCGTCTTAATCCAAGTCTTTGTTGTAGGTTAATAGCTTTATATGGCATGATTCCACTCAACAACCGGTGCGGTTTAATACGCCGAGACCCGTGTGGATATCTCGCTACCTTGGTCCGACTATTCTTGTGTTTTTCTTATTTTCAATTAAAGTCAATCTCTCCGAGTCTATTTTAAGCGCGCGCTGCGCGGTCGCGGATGCAAGGTCAGGAGCGCCCACTGCCACGCGCGTTACTAAGCAACCGTGAGGACACGCGTGATCATACAAACAGGCGACAAATAAAAGCAGAAAATCATTTCGAGTTCGATTGGATCTGTACAGAAGCATTTGCGTACACTACTGATTATGGCAGGCAAAACACTCAAATGGCACTTGCCCCTGCATTGTCCGTTAAATGCAGCTGATTTTAACTGGTGCAGATACCAAATCTAATTGACCAGTATTGTGTAGCCTACATCATCGTGTGCAGCGCTATCTTTCTCGAATTACGAACGCTGGACGTTTTGAACGATTCTGTATGATTTTCCGTGGTTTTCAATAAGTATGACATTTCAGCACACTGAAATATAGAATCATTGCAGTGACCGTAGTCTATATGTTATGCAGTGAGGTACTGTGGAGTGGCTCTCAGCCCGTGTGTTTTATGCGAGATGTAAGTTTCCTATAGGAATATATGCAGCCGCTTCTATTCCTCAATCTTTTAGTGACATCTGGTGGCAAGAAAGGAAAACGCTAGTCTCTTAAAGTCATTTCTGTATGTCAAAGCTGTTTGGAGGAAACGAAAGATCTAGATGACAATTAATCAGTTACTGCCATATTTAACGGATAACCATGACATCTGTGTGATGAATGGTAATACAATTCTCCTCATATCATTTAATTTAATACTACAGTATTTACGGCGTAAGTAACAGTCTACTTGTAGGCCCAATTTAACCCAAATGCTTTATTAACAATAGAATAGACTATGTCGCTTCCTGCCGACTACTTAATGACAGTCATGAACTGAGAACGAGACAATGAGGTAATTATATGCCCTTATCAAATATCCACGTGCTTAGGATAAGTCGTTAAAACTAATCCATTGCACAGTTGCAAAATGTTCTCCACTGTAGCCTTCATGGTTATGTGATGAAATCACAAAGCGATATGACTCGTTTACAGTTATTGTACTCATGTATTCTCTTAATTAGACCTAATGCTGCATTCGAGAAGTGAAAACTTAACGAATCAACCTCTGCCGAACAAGTCATTATTCAGGATTCATGTTGAACACTTGTAGGCGTAATCTTACGAGACAAAAATGAATATTCATGGAAGCTACGGTTCCTATGGTGATATTAGTGCTGCAAATAGTTTAGCGTGCATAGTTAACATCACATTTCCCCTGAGGGAGGGGTAATGAGAGATTTGTATTCAAGTTTGTAAAGAAAATGCAGCAGGAGGGATTGATGAATCACCGTGGAATCCAATTCAGCGGCAGAGCCCGAGACTTCGTTTGCTGACCAATTTTCTCAGATATTTGTGTAAAAGCTGAACATTGAACGACACGTCATTCAGTAACGCACTTCCTCCTTACAGAGATGCAGTCTAAGGATAGCCTACTACAACACCACTTGCCAGGCGGTACAAAAAGAGGGAAAAAAAACAAGTTTGCCTTAAATACTGTTTTATTTGCAAAAAAAAAGTAATAAAATGATTTTTCTTTTATCTTCTTTATTTCTTTTTTCTTTCTTTCTTTCTTGATTTTTTTTTTTTTTTTTTTTTTACAGGACATCATTGCGAGGTTTGAATTGAAATCCACACATGCAAGTCTCTGAGCATGACTAGGTTGCTGGGCAGTTTTCTCATGGAAGTGCAATCATAAAATCAAAAACCCCGCAAAGGGATGTAAAGAGGGGAAGGGGGGGTGCGGTGTACACTCAGAGAAGTTCACTCAATAGTCCATTAGTTATTGAGTCAGACATGCACTTATTTTTTAAGAGAAATCAGATAAAAATACCATAATCACGGTCCTAATTTATAAAATCAGCAAAACAAACACACATCTTAATATTTTTTCTTTTCAATGTAATTTTTCATAACTTATAAAACTATATATCCATTCTCTGTTCTCTGTTGTTTAATTCTATCCTGTACTGTTAAGCTTTGAAGACAACAGAAATCACAGTTTTCTTTTTTTTCTTCTTTTTCTTTCTTTTTTTTTGTTTTGTTTGTTTATTCTTTCAAAGAACAACCAAAAACGCAATTATGAGCTCTCATCTATGAGTTCTTTTTCTTTTTTAAACAATTCAAGTTATTACCCCAAAAGAATTGTACACAAAACAAACAAAGAAAATCTTTAAAATCATTTCTAGACTAAAATGTGACTTTTTCAAGTGCCAAAAAAAATTCACACTGCCTTAGACATGGTCACTATCAGATTTGGGTGGCTTTATAAAATTTCACCTTTTTTTTTTTCTTTTTCAAAGACACCACTTATCATGTACCAGGTGCTGTAACCTACTGTTAGCATGTCCCTGATGTTAACAGGGACGAAGGATCTTCAGCGTTCCTGTGTAGAGTGTTCTACCTTAGACTTATTCACCAGTGCCAAATATATAAAGTCACCTAGAGAACACCACGGTGCGGCAATGTTTGCTATTGCTTGAATGTTCAGTACACAGGCTCTGAATAAGCTCTGGCAGTAATATATGAGATTTCTAACAATTTTTTCCATATGTTTTTGCTTTTCAGGAAGTGAAACACCAAAACAACCATTTGATCTAAATCCAGTCTACAGTTTATGTGCAAAATAACCTAAATAACATTATGAATTATAAAAACAACCAGTGTAGCTCTATGTTATCCTCTCCTGCATTTTCATCTACAAAGATTTTTAAAATATCTCTTAACAGTATCATAACATATTTTTTGATCATAATATACTTATATTAAATTAGTTTGATGACAGCATAACATTAAATCAATCAACACAAAGATTATCTGAATAAATATTCTACTGGGAAAGTATGGCTGCATAAATAGAATGAGAGAATGGAACGTTCTTGTTTCTTCTTTTCTTCTCCGTCATAAAGTTTTTCTCATGTCCTTCAAAAAGCAACGGGACCCCAGGTCTGGAATTTCCTTCTCTTTTACATCAATTCACAATACCACTTCTAACTAGCTGCCTATGTTCCTTTATCTCTCTCTCTGTCTCTCACCCACAGTCTTTTTGTTTTCAGTAGAGTTGCTCAAGCAGTTGAAAGGTTTCAGTGAATATGATGGTTTGCTCATTGCTGTTCTTTTCTTAACTATTGCTATGTTGTCTGTGAAGATGAATAGCTCGTTAACGTAGAATTGTTAGTAACCTTTGCGTGTATTGGTGAGATTACTTGCATTGCTGGGACGCCGTTGGTTTCGTAAGGCACTATCAGACTTCAGTCCTGTGGTTTTTTTCTGGGGGGGGGGGGGGGGGGGGGGGGGGGGGGGGGGGGGGGGGGGGGGGGGGGGGGGGGGGTCTGGTTTTGCGTTGGCCGAGTCTGCAGAGTCCACTGTCTTCGCTCAGGTCAGACTGGAGAGAGTGGTCAGCTTGATCAAAGGATTTATGGTTAGGACTGTAGCGCAGGTCCGTTCCCTAAATGATATTGAGGGGATTAGTTTCGAGATTTTGTTGAGAACTGAACTGCCCCACCCCCTACCCCCACCCCCATTCTACGTCATTACAGACAAACAGACACTTGCAGTTCAACGTGTTTGCTTTGTCACAATGGAAACAACTGACAACTGCTATATCACTAAGGTCAAGTTTTGTCGAGTTGTCAAGTGACTTAGCACAGCTGGAACTCGGGTCATTTGAACAAAGTCCAAAATGTCACAAGTGACTCACCTCAGCTGTAAGGGAAAAAGAACCAATGTGTATTTCAGATTTGAATAAAAAGTCAAATTCACATACACAGAAAAAGGGGAAAGAAAAAGGAAAGAGCGATTTTGAGTCACTACGTCAACACAACTGGGAACAAACACTCACACACACAGTCACACACACATACCACTAGATTTTGACGCTCTCTGTCCCGTACACGTTATAACCCTCACGGTAAGTGGCAAAACTCTGAGTGTTAGCTGGCGGAGCTGGCTTGAAGTTCTGAGCGTTTTGGGCCAGTTTGAGTCTCTTAGTTTCTTGCCGTGATTTATAGCAGAATTCGACCAGAGCCACGGTCATGGCCAGTCCCAGCCCACCCACAAGGATGTAGAAGACCCCTGCCACATTACTCAGACTCAGAGCGCTGGTCTTGTCCTGGAGGGAGGGGGGAGGGGGAGAGGGAAACAGTAAGGCTGAGAAGATACTGGAGCCGCATTCTTATCACCCCAATCCAAAATACACTCTTATCCAAAATTACCCAAACCCTCCTAAAGAGGACCCCTAATCTTAAACACACATAGATATGTGCAAGTATGCACACAGACATACAAGCACACTCACACGGAAATACAAGCATATTAACACACACATACTTACACACATGGACATACAAACACACACACACACACACACAAGCACAATCTCACACCCACACACACATATAAGTACATTCACAAACACACACACACACTCATGCAGACGGCCATACAAGCATTAACACACACACACTCACTCACACACATGGACATACAAACAAACACACACTCAAAGACACACACATACACAGACAAAAAAAGCACACACACACACACACACAGACTGCACACACACACATACACACACGCACACACATGGACATACAAGCACACACATATGCACACAGACACACAGTGTCTCTCTCTCTCTCTCTCTCTCTCTCTCTCTCTCACACACACACACACACACACACACACACAAACAAACACACACACACACACAAACAAGCAAACACACTGGGGGAGAAACTCACCAGGCCCTAGGCTGAGTAAGGGTGATGGGAGGGCGTAACTAAAAGGGGCAGCGAATCAGCATGAATCGCGTACCCAGGGGCAGCTTGGGGATTGGTTTAGAGCTCAGGTGGGGAGGGATGGGGTGTCGATGGTAGGCACTCAGCCTTTTTATTTCATTTTTTTTCGTCTTCCCCCTATCACCCAAAGCCCAGAGGGGTAGAGGGGGACTGAGGTCAGACTCTCCGTACACACACTAAGTGTGAGTGAACTCTGAGCAAGACCATAACCAATGTTACTATCCCTATTAAATTCAGCATCACATACGACTAAAAATAGATGGCATTAATATGTCCCTGTGTACTGGAGTTTCTATAGAGGGGTCCATCAAAAAGGAAGACGAGGAAGAGGAGGAAGAGGAGGAAGGATGTTATTATGGCGATTCCCCTCTCTGAACTACTTCTGCAAACTTCACAGCCTTCAAAACTCACTGACGGACATCACAATGCGCACACTGAAGATGCCTCCTCAGTATCACATGTTTCAAAGAAGACAAGCTTCATCATGGGGCACATCAAAAACAACAACAACAAAAAATTACCACCACAAAACCATTTTGCTGCTGTTAACCTCCAGTCTCAAATATTGAAATGCATTTATAGAGGTTGTTTTTGGTTTCCAATCTGCATTTTAACCCTTTGACACAATATTATCAGATTAGATGCTGTTGATGACTTCAGTTACCCTGCTCCAAGATGTCTGCTGTTGTCATGGTTATAGACTATGAGGTATGCGGTGCTGTCACGGACACAGGGTGACACGCACATTTCTGAGCCGTGATTATTGGATTGCGGGTTAAGCACTGTTCTCACAAGACTAAACACATCCAAACACAATCTCATTATAATCTTATTCTTGCTCATCCATTGTGGACAAAGTCCTGATAATTTCCAGTCAGGTTAGACAGTGAGTTTTAGGGTGCACTGGAGTGAGACAAACTGTTTGTTGGTCAGGCCACACACAAAAAAACCCCCAAAAAAAAACATAGTTAACATGCAAATTGGTAATCCCACCAATAAACTGCATTTCAATACAAGATTGGGCAGCATCCCAACAGCAGAAGGGTTGTATTTCACTGGATCTTACCAATTATATATCTTATCTTAAGGCTTAAAACTCTACTTTCACATTTAACACCTTACATACTTGACAAAAACATGCTCTTATTTAATACTTAGTCAACTATGTGAGTGCTTATACAATGGGATGGTTCTATCATACTGATAGTGTAAATCAGAGCTCATTTAGCTGCTACGTGACAGGCCGTTATGCTTAAAATAGGACTACAGGTCAAACACAGCGGGATGCCCTGTTTGACTCTTCTACAATAAAGTGTTATTAGCACTGCACCTGTACCAATTCATTGAGAAATAAATAAAAAATCTAGAAAGCTATTGCAATATATATATATATACATATATAGAGATATAGATATAGATATAGATATAGATCTGCGCCTACTGATGTGTTAATCTAAGGAAGCGGTTAAGGATGAATGGTTTTGGATCGTTGGAGAAAGCTCTTTGGGACTGACCTTACTTCCAGAGTCCTTGGTCCCACATTCCCCTTTATCGTACCACCATTTGTTTTTCAGCTTGTCTAAGATGCCTTGTTCACTGAGTTTCAATACTGCAAGGTTTACAGGAGTTCTTCACGAGGGAAATAACATAAATAACATTGTATTATGTTATTTTATGTTATTAAAGCTTAACACTACTTTAGTTTTTTTTTTTTTTCTTAGGCAAAGCGATACAGTAGGGAACCTGGCCTGATGGTGACATTGACAAAGAAAGAGCCAGAGAAAGAAGAAAGAGATAGAGCAGGCATAACTACAGTTACCTTTGAGCCGGCAGGCCTACCCTAATGTGCCAGGCCCTACGTTAATCGCTTTGAGTAATCGGCACACACTGTTCCAAAAGAGGCAAAGAAGATCGTAACACAGAGACTACTGATATAAGAGCCATACACAGCAGGAAAAAAAAAGAAAGAAAGTAATCAATAAATAAATTAAGCACAGGAGAGATGAACTGTTGTCATTTAAAAAAAACCCAAAAACAAAACAAAACAAAACAAAAACAAATAAAATTTTTTTGGCAAATGCAGCTTTTTTCAACTCGGTATTTAGCAAGATGGATCTAACCGGAACCCTTTATTTGACTAGCAGACAAACAGATACCAGCAATCAGAGGTTTTTGGATTTTGAGTTTGAATTTCAGTTGAGGGTGCAACCCAACGTCTTCCAAAAACGGCAGTCAAACACTCCACCATGAATGTGGTTTATCACTGAGTGTTAGTCGACTCTAAAAGTTTAATTAGATTTCCCATTTGTGACACTCTTACCAACAGCACTCACGGGGTAAAACTTTAGTGTCACAAATGTCCTAGTTTATATGTTTAGCCTGTTCCCGTGTCAGTTTCACAGAATGACTCAGGACACATCATGCCAAATTAAACCTCACAAGGTACAATTCACACGACAAAGTGGCAGTGAATATGTGGGTGCTCTGTATCCATGGCAACGCCAATTCCATTTCCCATGTCTGATTGTTAATATAAATGAATAACCACACAGACATGAGGGAGCTCCCGTGTCCAAAGAATTAGTGTCAGGCAGTGATGTCACATTCATGGGGCGGGGCTTTGCTTTTGAAAGACATTTTGGCATCAACCTGACCGCTGGGTCCCTTGGTTTATTTACTTTCAATAAAATGATGAAGTTTGTAGTTTAACATTTGTGAAATATATTGTATTCACCACCGGGGTCTTCGAACACTGATGAAGACCACCCAGAGGAAGATGAAACTCTTACTGTTTTACCTGTTTTGGATGAGTAGATTAAGTAGGCTAATACTGTATTTATGGTAAAGTGCAATAATTAGTGCTCCCACTGAGTTAGCTACATGTCGTAACATTTTTGATAGAGAAATTTTCTGTTATAAAATCTTACCATTAATATGGCAGGTGCTTAATGTTACAGAAATCTCTTTATGAAGTGCTGTCAATTTGCTATCATTAAGTAGAATAAATAATTAAATAAATAAACTGAAAAGGCATTCAACTGTACGAAATACCCAGCATTCATAATTTTGAAAACGGTTTTAAAATCTCTTAATTAACATAAGCTATAAAATGAATTACATATTTAAACAATTTAACAAACATTTAAAATTTAACAAAAGTACAAAGTGCTTTGTACTTTTTCCTGTAATAACTTAATTCATGTTGTGACTTGGTTTTGGTTGTTTTAGTGAGTTTGATCATTTTTATTAATTACATTATGAAAAATAATTTATCACATAAGGATCATATTTGCAGTTTGTTGTTTAATTATGAAACAAGTGCTGCACAAAGAGAAGATTTCTCAGTAACTCAGCATTTAAAACATTCACACCACACACACACACACACACACACACACACACAAAGATCAAAACATTTTTGTAGTAACAGTCATAAAAATAGTCTCGAGCATTCCAACGTGTATCTGAAATCCCATTTTATCACAACATGGCATTCAATTACTCATCAGTCACAAAGTTTGCCTTAAAATCACTACACCACGAACAATTAACAACCCCATTTAAACATAGCAGCCCTTATGGTGGTGTTCTCAGCTTTTAACCACCTCCTGTCATTCGCAGATATCCAGCCTTCAGACAACACTCCCAACTTTATCTCACCCAGTCACTCACACTCTTACTGAAGCAACATGTTTGGTATTTAAGCACGTTAGGGCATTAAACTTAAACTGTTTCGTTTATTTTAATTAATTGAAAAGTTCACCTGTGCTATTAAACTCAAACTGTTTCATTTATTTTAATTTATTGAAAAGTTCACCTTTGTTATTTAACAACTCACCTGATTCTGCCTCACATCTTCACGAGTCTGTTAATAAACAAAAGTGTGATTTCACACACGAAAATCTGCTGCGATTAAGTGTGTCATTTTCTGCGGAATTTCATGAAGTGAACTGTACATGCAGACGTAATAAATCCTTCAGAGAATGGTCCTAATTTCAATAAATATTAACAGAATGCACCGTAAAAATGCAGAATATGAAAAAAAAAAAAAACGTTTGAGGAAGTGACACACTCACAGAATAGTCACAGGGGCACCACCAGATCTGGCTAAAGGAAGATAATAATAAAAAAAACTTTCTGCAAAATACAAATCCTTACATTATCAAATTGTTCCAAGCAAAATAACAGAAAATAGACTACTGTACTGGTGCTGTTCTAAGGAGTTTTCTCATTTCCTCCTCTCGTTTCTCTTCTATCCAAAGTATTTTGCCAAAAAAAAGCAAAGTGTATGACCCGGGAAAAATTTCAGAACATTAATATGTAAATTCAAATTCTAAAAGAAAACAAAATGAGTCACAAGTGCTCCAACCAATCAGATTGTGACACCCCATGAAGCTTCTTCAGAACAGACAAGCGATTAAATTCCCATTCACTCATACACTCATTTGGACATACACTCACACACAGAACCACAGCTCATCGTGCTCCTCCCTACCTGCTGGTGAGGTCCGGTGGAACTGTGAGACGACCACGACCGCACCAAGACATTCCAGCTCACCTCTCACTGATGCATGCTACCAAGTATCGTCTCAATATATAATAAACCATTTGACAATTATGCTAAGCATTCTGCTTAACTGGGTTTAGGAATAGAATGTTACTAGTCGTGGATTCTATGAGGAGAATGATAATAGTAATTAGAATGGCAATAACAGGACTTTAAAAATTATTTTTAGTGTTTCGTTTACTCTGTTAAATTAAAACAATCAAATTTTATGTAAAACACTAAGCCTAATTTATAATAGGAATGGTATGATTAAAGATTAAATCTGTTTGATTTCCAATTAATTCCTACTTATCTAACCTAAGTAATTCTCTTGTTTTTTTTAAATTTAATATTTTGTTTGTTTGATAGTGGTGAAAGCTTCCCTGTGTCCTCTTTCAGTGGTCATTACATACAATATATTTAACATCAGGTTGTTAAAGTACAGCCACATGCATTTTAGGAGAAGGAAAAAAGTGAATAAACAAGCACCGTGCAGTCAAGCATGATGTCAGAACTGGACTGAAGACCCTCTGCCCATCGTTCCCAGTACAGTGCTGTCTGTCCGAGGCGGCTACCCTGGCCCATGAGGGCAGTTTAATGTGGTTATAATAAATTATATTTTTACGTTAGGTGCTCACAAGGTTCCACTTTATGAGCCGCCTCATCGAACAGCATGGGATAAGAAGAGGGCACTCATAATGCAAACATAAGAGGTAGAGAGGAGTGGCTTGTGCATTTATGTGTGTGTGTGTGTGTGTGTGTGTGTGTATGTGTGTATATATGTATGTGCATGTGTGTGCATGTACACGCACCTGTATGTGTGTGTGTGTGTGTGTGTGTGTGTGTGTGTGTGCGTGCGCGTGCGCCTCTGTGTGACCCTCATGTCTGAGACACAGGATCAGGTCACACTCTCCCTCTTTCTCCGAATCATTTCATTGGTTAAGGCTGGTGAAGGTGAAGGAGGGCCTTGACTGGTTTAGAGGCCAACCAATAGGAGATCTGTAAAGGGTGTAAGCAGCTGACATGTCATCGTAAAAAGACTCTAGGAGTTTAATAAGTTGTCAGTCATTAGAATTCTCACGTTTGCCTGTAATGCTTAGTCCTCTCAAGACTACGCTGTTCGCCTCGCCGTCCCTGACCTCTGACCTTCCACCTTTGACCCCCACCCCAACCCCAGCAGCGGAGAAGAGATAAGCACATACCATTCTCTGCTCTGCTCTAACCTCCCCCCATGGTTGCCCTAGAGATGCCAAAAGCAGTAGAAAGATGAACACCACCTTTGACAACGACAGGGCAACCCTAACTATGGCCTAGCATTGCAAACAACACATTAGCTAAACACACAAATGCTATCCATGTCCGAGGCTCACGTCTCCACACACAAAACAGCAAATGCATATGTAGATGCTAACGACACAACGTTAACTGTCTCTACAAAAAACTATCATGTAATTAACCACACACATAACTATCCACTAAGCTACAAAAGCTACACAAAAACAACTAATGTCACATAAACAAGCAACTACTATGAATAAAAAAACAAAAAAACAACAACAAACACAAAACTAGTGTCTACACAGGAAGCTGCTTACTACACACAAAACTACTAACAAGCTACAAGGCTAGTTCCAAAACACAAACAAATGATAGACAAAATGTGAACTACACAAAACAATGCACCACATACGGTATGATCACCAACACAAACAACGAGCAGCGAGTCACAAAATGTCTACCGTTTACAATGACTAGCACATAATGAGCTGTATCTGGCACAAAACTGCACGTTTAAGCACGTTTGTGACGGGAGGAACCTCACTTCAGAGACTACACTCTCTCTTTCGACCATCCATGTACTCTCCTCTTCCAAATATAATACACTATCCAAGTCATTTTACCTTTAATTTACACTTCTACCTCATCTCTCTCTCTCTCTCTCTGGAAATGACTCCCTCTATCTGGTTTCTTTCCTCCATTAGCCAAGCAAAGGGTTCCCAGTTTGATCTCAGTTTGCTTAATATCAACATCTTCAAAAGCCACAGATGGATTTTTCTGCCTTTCTTGCAGAGAACTTCTATGGCAGCCGTCTTTACAGGCTTTATGTGGTATCTGACCCACGGCATCAGCACGGGGTCAAGCCTGTTTATTTATTTATCCTTAATTTAGTTTTAATTGTTTTTTGCCTTTTTTTTTTTTGCGGTCTTATTTGTCGAGGTCATAGGTCACAGCCTTGCCGATTACTCGTTGCTACCGATACCCGGGTTTTGGTGACATTGAGGCTGACCTTGGAATCCCCTCCCCCGCTGCCGCACTCGCCCTTGTCGTACCACCATTTGTTTTTCAATTTGTCCAACAGCCCTTGCTCGTTCAGTTTTAGCACTGCCAGGTTTACAGCATTTCTTGAAACGATAAAACATATCTCGTAAGAAAAAATGAACAGGTCCGTGAGAAATCTAATATATTAAATTAATTATAGAGCAATTAGAGTATTAATGAGGATCATTTCTACAAGTAGTAGAAAGTATTAGAGAAACAAATAAAGGAGTGACTAAACTAAACCACGATCAGCGGAACTGATGCTTCAGTTTAGGGAGAGTACAAAAAGGAGAAAATCGGTTGATTGGGTAAGTGGTTAATTGGTGATATTTTTTTTTTTTTTGGTGCAGACAGAAGCGTGTGTGAGTGTGAGTCATGTTGCAGTAGAGCAGATAGAAGTGCTGGAAAGATGGCATTTTGGAGGGGGGGTTCTCAGAACAGAGGAGTGCGGGATGGGGGGGGGCGTGTTCTGTACATTGAAAAGAAGTAATCAAGAGCAAACATCATGCGAGAATGCAGTTAACATCACAGCAATGGTGCAGCTTCAAGTTGTGCTCAGACAAAGACAGATGACACAATGGAACAATGTAGAGATGCAACAAAACAAACAGCAACCAGGAAAGGCAGACAAACAGGAGAGACACAGCATGGTAAAAGAGAAAAAGAAGGTAGGAGAAGAGAAGAGGAGAGAAGAAAGAGCAATAAAAAAACAAACACAGTATGAATGGATTAACTGAAAATGAGTACATTAACAGCACTTTCTGTAGAGAGAAACACAACGTCACCATTAACACGATAAGAGGAAAAACAAATAATATGAAAGATAAAAAAATGCTTTTTAAATGTTCGGACACAAAAACAAAAACTTGTGATACGGTTACCTCATCATGTGGCTCAAAAAAAGACAAGAGAGAGAGACAGAGAAAGAGAGAGAGAGAGAGACAGAGAGAGAGAGAGAGGAAGCGAGAAAAGAAGAAAGGAGAATAAGAGAGAAAGTAGAGGGACAGAAACAGACAGAGAACAGAGAGATGGCGGGAAAAGAAAAAGAGAAGAGAGAGAGAGAGAGAGAGAGAAATGGTGGTATCAGGGTAGGTGGAATACTATAACAACAGCAGAATTGTTATATTATCCCACCCACCTTAATGCCGACCCTTTGGGCGTGGCCACCCCGTAGCCCTTGGAGTCGAGGTTCCCGCCCACTTTCATGGTGTCGCACGGTTTGCGCTGCTCGATGTACTCATTCATGGTGGACTCCAGCAGGAAGGCAAACTTCCCCTTCGATTTCCGCACACGTGCCACGCCCTCAGGAGTGGTCTTGGCAAACACAGATGGCTCAGCAGACTTCATATAAGACCACATTTTCTCATACACAGCTATTTTAGAGCGCTGCAGAAGGAGAGAGAGTGAGAGAGAGAGGGGGGGGAGGGAGGGAGAGAGAGAGAGAGAGAGGGGGAGGGAGAGAGAGAAAGATTGAGAGAGTGAACTCACCTATGTTCATTTCTGCCTGAGTAATTGTAAACTGCTCTGGCAGTATTGTCAGCTTGAAAAGTCATGTCTGTAAAGCAGTTCAAACTTTAAAAAAAAAAAACTTGACAGAGGGAGGGAAAGCAAGAGAGGCAGGGGCAATGGAGAAGAGGCACTGTGTAGAGCAGACAATATCTACATACTCAAGAACAAATTCAAAGCCTCATTTACCTCTCTGTGTCTCTCTCAGGGAAGGATGTGACTTAAGACACAGACTTACTTTCTCCTAAATGAAGTATTGATACACAAAGTGGCTTACAATGCACAATGCAAAGCCTGATATACCTCACAAATAAACCAGATTTCACACTTTCACAAATAAACAGACTTAATTCATCAGAGTTTAAACTTGTTAGAAAGCAAAGTAAAGATGGTGTTCCTGAGAGTGTGTAAGAGTTGGATGAAGCTTCATAAAATATGATATGAGCTTCTTCACTGAATGTGACCGAGCGTGAGGCAGCGGGCTGCCTGAGGCGCAACCGAAATGTGAGAGTGACCCTGTCTACCCCAGCACAGCTATAAATGTCCACAGAGTGGCGGACAGGGCTTCCCCAGGGAGCGGGAATAGAGTCCACACATACACACACACAGTTACACACACACACACACACACACACACACAGACTTCATTTTAGGAGGACAAAAACACACAGAGACATATATAATCTCTCGCTCTCTTTCTCTCTCTAACGCACACTCTATCTTTCTGTCATGTCCTTCCTTCACACAATATTGCGTTTAACTGGGTTAATGTGACCTCCAAAGAGACAGTGAATTAAACTTTATTATAGAAAGTTTTCAAGGACAAACTGAGATGGGGAAGTTTATGAAGAGAAGTCACACAGTGTGGGGTAAAAGGCTGAGGGTCCCTTGTCAGTGAGCATACTTCAATGAATCAAAGCTGATATGACCTCCATGTGCTAAAAACCTCAAACCAAGTCGTTCTGCGAAGTTTAATGCATCACTATATTTCTCACAGATTGAAAACAATTAAAAAATGGTTTATATGGTTTATGTCAAAATATGGTTATATGGTTTATGTCATACATGCATAATTCCGGGCACTCTTTCAGATGACTCTGTAAAAGGTGATCACTCAGACCCACAGAAGTTGACTGGCTTGTTAGAGCTGTGTTTGTTTGCTTAGCGCTGTGTTTGTTTGTGTGCTTTGTTTGTTTTGTGAAAACAATTCGAGGGCTGGACTTTTACTCTGAGGTAACTTTGCACTTCCTGTCAGACTGTAATCGTTGGTCTGTCTGATTTCAGTAGCCATGGCTTTGTATACACAGGTATACGCTGGGGACTGAGAAAAACAAAACAGGAAAAGACCCTACTGGACTCACCACAAAGTGAAGACTGACTGATTGATTGACTGAATGACTGATTGATTGATTGATTGACTGATTGACCAATTCATTGATTGATTTACTTATTTATTTTTGTACACACTGTACATATTTATGTTGTATTCATTTTATTGTATTTACTTTGAATGACACACTTCCTGTACTATCATGAATGGAAACTGACTTCCTGTGATCATCGCGTGTGACGGGCTGGATTGACCCACACATCCAATAAAAGAGGTCCCCGTACCCCAGCACTGCTTTAGCCCCGCCCAGTTTCTCTGCCTCTCCATGTAGCCCCGCCCAGTTTCTCTGCCTCTCCATGTAGCCAGGCCCAGTTTCTCTGCCTCTCCATGTAGCCAGGCCCAGTTTCTCTGCCTCTCCATGTAGCCAGGCCTAGTTTCTCTGCCTCTCCATGAAAATGTAGCACATGTGGAAGGTGACACTATTTCCTCTAGTTTTGCCTGCAACTGTCCAGGCCTTCCCCCTGACACAAGTGCACAAAACAGTGCTGCACAGTGTTAAGAGAAAGATTGCTAGGCTATTAACACATGCTTTAATGTCTCCTCCCATGTCAGGCCACTAAATGGAGTTTAAAAAAAGAGTGTATGGTCCCAGACATGATTGTTTTTATACAGAGTGGGTTTCATCAGTTGGATGTATAGTGGTATGTGTTTTCTATTTTGTAATTTTGCTACAATGGCAAAATCATGTTCCTGAATGTTGGTCCCCTCTCACAATTAAGCACACAATACTCCAATTGTAAATAAGATGCAGATGATCAATGCTATAAGTTTGGTTATTACTATGTGTTCAAAAGCAGCATCTGCCTCAAACATGAGAAAAAGATGCCGTAAGATCGTTTCTATTGTTTATAAACCTTTTTTCTAAGTTACATCAGTCAGTAATTTATACACTTAAGAGACATGCATACACCCATACTACATCACGTTTACATTACATATCTTATTTAGATTACCTCATCCACATCTACATTTACTTACTACCTCTGGACACTTTCTAAAAACTTTTTGTCACTTTCTAAAAACCTTAGCACTGTATATGTATATTCTTGCACTCACTGGAGGGGGGGGCACTGCCATTGTCTTGACATTGTGTATGTGACAAAAAAAAAAACCCACTTGAATTTGATATACCATTTATACATCATGCAGACTGGAGATTACTGATCAGCTCCGTGTACAACTGCCATCACATCCTGACTGTTGATTGGCTTGAATCTAATTAAGAGTGGAATATGTCAAATGAAAGTAGGCTTGTATTATGTACATAACATGAAACATGCCTACTTATAGAACCTTAAAAATACAACTGTTCCATTGGTTGTGTAACTACTGTGGTTTAACTGGCATATGGTAACACATCAGCAGAGTATAATTACTTTATTATATAACTGTCTCACAAACAGGGAGATAGATCAAAATATTGTGCTTGTACTATAAAATTAAGTTTTGCCTTGAGAGAGGGGTGTTGAAAAATAACAGTCCTAATACCTCAGCTGAATATTTAATGGTAAAATTAGCTCAGATTGATCAAACAGATCCCACAGAAAAGCCCCTCATACTGACCCTCCTATTCTTGCTCTTTCCTGTCTCTCTGACCTACTTCAGAAGTAGTCTTACACTCCATTCCTCTCTCTCTGTTCATCTGACCTGGCCTTCCCACAATTCCCCCACCAAAACGCAGTGACCAAACTACCAAACACGAGTTAACTCATCTTTTTTTCTATCCTTTTTTTACAACCCAGACAACCCAACAGCTACAAAGAAATGTGCTTTTTATTTCACGCAAAGAGTAAAGCAGAACTTTCATCATACATAAAGAAAAATTAGACATTTAAAGAGAATTATTTGATTTAAAGTCATCTGGTACTTCACTTGGATTTTTGGTAATGCTGTGTACACACTATTAGGCCACATGGAGAAAAAAAGCTCACTACTGATATCAGCTGCTACAGGCAAAAGTAACCCCATTCTCATTCTGTTTATAAAAACCTTTTCCTCGCCAAAACCCAGCCAATCAAAGGCGATTTGTCTTCAAGCCTTCCAGACTGCAGGCGCGACCCACCAACGCCCACCATCCCAAACTCACAGTCCCTTCTCATTTGTCCAGTCCAGCCTGAAAACGCCATCGTTACACAAGCCAAACAATACATTATGTCACTACCGCCGCAGAAAACCAGTGAATACTTTTTTTTTTTTTTTTAATCTGATGTTCTTATCTTCCTTTTTCTCTCCACTAACCTGTAGCTATGTGTGTTTTCTGCCTCTGCCTCCCACTAGCTTTTGTAGTGCCATGTTCTTTCCTCTGACTCACTCACTCACTCACTAACTCTGTCTTCTTTTCTGTGTCCACCTCTTTTCTTTTTAATTCACCATTCAGTTTCACATTAACACACAGATGCTATGTGCAAGTGTCCTCGCAGTTCCAATAAAATGTTTCATTTTTTTTTTTCATTTATTCAGACACGGCATAAAAACGGTGAAGCGTTCTGAAGAAAACCTCACCCCGACAACAGTCAAGTACAAGGCCGGGGTCTTTTATGTACTGGGTTTACGCCACAGCTAGTAGAACAGAAAATAGTGTGCAGGTGGAAGACAGGAAGAATGGGTTCAGTCGCATACAATCAGATCCCAGAGGCCAATGTCCTAGATTCAGTTTAGAAATATAAACGCAACAGAGACTCAATGTTGCAGCCAGAAAAAAAATCTCAAACAAAAAGGGACTGGATATTTCGGAAAGACAATGGTTCCACCTTAGATTCACCCCTCACTCTGCGCTCACAGGAAGAGAAGACAGAGGGTTTTTTGGAGCAACTTTTACAGACCCCAGACTTAAACATAACTGAAAATCTGCGGGAAGATCTCAAAGAGACAGCTTCAAATATTTCTGAGCTTGAAGAGTTCTGCAAAAAAGAAAAAAAGAAAAACAAAGAAAGGAAAAAAAGGAGAAGAATTTCAAAAGTAAAAGTGGGAGCACTCCTAGCTGGCTATATGGAACATTTTGAAGCTGTTTCCTTTGCCAAAGGAAATGTTACACAACAGTAACTGACAAGGAGCGCCACTCTTTAACACATCCCAGAGTCTTTTATGTTGTGGAGAGGCTGGGACAGCACCTGTCTCTTAAGAGGATGATTTCACTAAAACATACACTTTGACCATACATGTCTAAACTTTTACATACAACTAAATCCTAGCAATGTCCATATCCTATTCCTTATTTCAGTATGACATAAGTTTGTGTGACCTTGTATATTACAAGGTATAATGTTTTAAATTTAAA
Organism: Chanos chanos; assembly: GCF_902362185.1. Lineage (NCBI taxonomy): Eukaryota > Metazoa > Chordata > Actinopteri > Gonorynchiformes > Chanidae > Chanos > Chanos chanos. The sequence goes on from NC_044502.1 coordinate 27,280,102, forward strand.
TTATGATCTGATAATGATCCCCTCCCTCTGGGTAAATTTTTCATCATCCTCTTCATCTTCTTTTCATCATCTTTTCATAATCTCCCATAGGTACAAGATCACTAAGATGTGCTTATGCTTGCCTTGAGTGTAATTTATGATGCCTCTCAAACGCACCACAGGGATACAGTCCTGTAGATAAAGAGTGGATCGGCCCCCCTCCCCTCCCAACTCCCCTCCTCATCCTGGTCATTTTACTTTTTTTTTTCGTGTGGTTCTGCAAAAACACACCTGATTCAGCTCATTCAGTTCAGTAGGCAATAGATCATGAGAATCAGGGGCTGGGTCCTGCTACAGAGCTAAATGAGTAATGTGGGTAGGGCAGGGAAGCCTCGAAGGCTGGGTTTTATAAAACACTGTACAAATCTCCTAATGATCGCTGGTGACTATTCAAGAATTACAACAGCATCAAAACCGTACGCCCACCAGGGGGCGTCTCATTTCATTTCTCTATTGTTCTACAAGAAATGCATCAAACGTTCCAGGCATTGGCTTGCCCTCAACCCTCATATACATCACTCTATTATCACACACTGTTTTTTCTGTCTTTCCATTACAGTGCACAAGCCTTCAGCAGCTCATGCCACAACGTTACTGATAACTAACAGCCTCATCTTTTATCTCTCTTCTCCACGCTCGGACGGCTCCTGGAACGGCACTCACACTGAAACCGTTTCAACTTTTCACAACAAATGGGCTCTCAGAGCCACATCACTAATGAAATAGTTTTCGAAGCATTAGTTCATCGTTAAGAGGAAAAAAAAATAGTTCAGAAAATAAGGTTTGAATACAGCACAGAGTTTGCTTCATTTAGGCAGCCGCTGTGAAGCTGTGGCAACTTCTCTCTCTCTCTCTCTCTCTCTCTCTCTCTCTCACTCTCTCAGAAGTGTGACATAAACGCTATGTGACAGGGCTGTCCTCGACACATCGGCATGATAGGGTATGTGGGTCAGGGCCAAAATGCCTCTCCTTAGTCACGTTACCGTGTGATCATTAGCTGAGCAAAGGAAAAGGTCAGAGTGTAGCCATGATTTCATCTGACATGACTGCTCATGTTGAAATGCCATTGGATTTAAGTGACAAATGGTCCTCATCTTTACTAACAAACATGCGCACGCACACACACACACACACACACACACACACACACATACACACAGGCACGCATACACAATATATATGTGTGTGTGTGTGTGTGTGTGTGTGTGTACATTCATTACATCATGTAAGAGTTAAATTGGCTTCTTTTAACATTTAAGTACACTCATGAATTGTCAGCCAGAGTGTCTGTGTGAGCCTTAACGGTCTTTTGAAAGCCAGTGATGTAGCTGTCAGCTGTAAAAATCATTACAGGTGCAGGAAGCCACACGGTGTATGACATCAATCTGTTAAGATCTCATATGTCGTATTGGTGTATGTGTTAAGGTGTCTGCGTTAGTTAGCTCACTCTGAAGAACTCCTTGGTGGATCCAGAGTCCAGCGTTCCATAGGCGATCTCCGTCTGCTTGGCCAGGTCTTCGGCGCTTTCGATGGGAGAGACCATCCTCTCCACAGTAAGGAAGGCAGCCAGGTTAGCCGTGTAAGAGGAGATAATGATCAGAGTGAAAAACCACCACACCCCACCCACTATACGACCAGACAGAGACCTGAGAAAGAGAGAGAGAAAGAAAGAAAGAGAGAGGCCGAGAGAGAGGGGGGGGAGAGAAGAGAACACAGGGAAGAAGGAATAGGAGAGCAGACACATAACCTCAGAAAGAACTTGTTAGGATGAACAAATCAACTTTTTTTTTTTCTTCATTTTACAGTGGACTGCTCTGTCTACTGATACTGGTTAGTCGATTAATTCCCAGCTTAGAGCACAGTTTTACATCATGTGTTCAGACCATACCCAGGCTTCAGAGAACATATATCCCATAATATCCCGTCCTTTCCATAGACAAAAAGCACCTTAACACCATGAGCAGGCAGTTTAATGGCAGCATGACAAAGTTCCATGACATAAAGTGAATCATTACGCGCGGATTTGCGATACATGACTTCACTTCTTCCAGTTTACATCTAATTATACAAAGTTTTTTTAAAAAGTCTAAAGAGCCACATCTTCATTCAGGCCGAACATATCTGAGCTGACACCAATGAAGTCTTTTCATGAACGAATGGCTTCATTTCTGAAGCTTGTTCTGAGTTTCACACAGTGAGCAGAGAATGCATTTCATCCGATCAGACAAGGACAACACACACACTGCCTCAGCCACAAGGACAGGAACGCGGACACAGAGGTTCGAAAACCTCCAGAGAGAAAGACAACAAGAGAACTCTCAGTGCCAGAGAGTGGAAATGTGGAACGACATACAAAAAGTGGACTGGAAAGATGAATGAATGAATGAATGAAAGTGAGAGGAAAAGGGCTGAGTGAATAGATTTGAAGATGAATGTGTGGGCTGGTGACAGTGCAGAGGTGTGCCAAAGAAAACAGGTTATATGCACCAGGCATGTGACCGTAAAATGGGGACACGCAGCAAAAACACGGTAGCCCTCCAAAGGGTACGAGACAGACAGAGATGGAGAGAGAAACACAATCAAATACAACCCTGTGCATTTTACAGTCAACACATGGTGAATATAAGCTATTTAAGAGCATATCCTGCGTCCTGCCAAACCAACAATCATACTCGCTAAGCAGAGAGAGAGAGAGAGAAAGAAGAAAGCACAAAGAACAAAAGAATGAGTATGAGAGAGAGAGAGAGAGAGAGTGAGTGAGCGACAGAGAGCGACAGAGAGAAAGAGAGGAAGAGAGAAAGAACAAAGAACAAGAAAGAACAAGAATAAGCAAGAGAGAGAGAGAGAGAGAGAGAGAGACAGAGAGAGAGAGAGAGCGAAAACAAAGAACAAAGAAGAAAGTACAAGAAAGAACAAGAACAACCAGCAAGACAGAGAGACAGAGAGAGAGAGAGACAGAGAGAGAGAGGGAGAGAGAGAGAGAGAGAGCAAGAGAGAGAGAGAGAGAGAGAGAGAGGGAGAGGGAGACAGATAAGAAAAAGTTATGCAAAGAAAGAGTACCAGAATACCACAAAGCCACATAAAAGACAGGAGAGAGAGAGCAGAAGCACACAGGAATGATTGCTGGAGTGAACGAATGACTGAATGAATGAATAAATGAAATGACGGATCGATGAAGGGCAAAAAAGCAAGTGATCCTCACATATAACCCCAAAAATAACATATATGCACCATGGCATCGTGACTGAATGACGAAACGACCATAAAATGCAGAGGGAGAGAGATTCAGAGTGAGAGTTAGAGAGAGAGAGAGGGAGAGAGAGAAAGAGAGAGGATGATGGTAGGGGGATGAATGGTGGGAAAGATCATTCTGTTGAGAGTAAGACACCAACCTTGGTGAGATATCGCATCCTTGCTGCATGAAAGCACCCAAAGAGAACCAGAGACTGTTAAAAATGCCAAAGTCGTTGGGGGGGTCCGGGGGTGTCTGGGGGTCCTTGGCCTCCTCGTTCTCATCCAGATGCCACTCATAAGGGCTGAAGCGACTGACCAGAAAAAGCACCACACTCACGCCGATGTAGGCGAACACGATACACATCCAGATCTCGTAGGCTAGAGGGTCGAGGAAAGAGAAGACCCCCGGTTTGGACTTCTGGGGTTTTTTGATCATTATGGAGATGCCCAGACTCATGAAGGGCTTGGAGAAGTCAATGACCTCCTCTCGAACCAGAGTGATGGTCAGAGGTGCCACAGCTATATCAGCCCTCTGGAAACATAGCAAAAGCAGACAATGAAATTTAGTTCCACAACATCAAATTCAATGACTGACCTTTGCTTCCACATGCCAGGAACGAATGTCTGGTAACCTATTAAGACTGGTTGGGGACCAGTATTTTACATTTGGTCTTTAATTGGTCATTACGGTGATTACTAGGAGAAAATTCATTAATGGTGAGACAACACCTAATTCATTTAAAACGAATTGACACAGAGGTTTATCAGTGTTATAATTATTTAGTTTGTTGTTCACCCCTTTCTGCATTTTTCTGGAGACTGAAAGCCAAATGTACACCTGCCTTGATACTTGCCTTACCCTACTATGCTTTTACACTGAGCAAAATCTAAAATTAGCTGGAGAGTCGACTGCCCCAGGGAAAAGAAGCTATACCTTAATGAAGAGTGAAAGACGGATTCACTGAGGCATCAGACCGACCCAATCTTCTTCAGTTATTACACTGAAGACCAATCACTGATATGATTATGATTATGATATGGTATCTGCTAAGAATGATATGTGAAGATATGCTATTACATCTCCTCTCTTACACTCTCTCTCTCTCTCTCACTCACACATGCACACCTACACACACGCACATACCACATACACTCAGTTTTATGGTCTCACACAAACACACATACACACACACACAGTTTTATGGACACATGCACAAATACACACGCGCACACAGTTTTATGGACAGACACACACAATTTTATAGATGTGCACACACACACACACACACACACACACACACACCACAAACCACACACACACACACACACACACACTCTTTCTGTCTCCAAGTCCCTCGCTGATTTGCATGTGAATAATCTATGAATGATGAATAGCTGAAGGAGGATGGGCTGAATGGAAGAATTTATAATCCACTGATGAAAGATGTCTCAGTGTCTGTCCAAAGAGAGATAATCATCACTCGGGATAGTCTTTCTTTTTTCTTTTCCTCTTTCTTTCTTTCCTACTGATTTTGTATATCTCTCCATCTCTCTTCTTAACAGAGAGAAGGCAATAACAGGGTTTATGAATGGCTGAATCAAATCCAAACAAAAGACCCTCACATGAGGCAGTGAGCAATCTAAGACAGGACATCGACACTCATTAGGATCAGCATGTCCCGCCTAAAATGTTCCCAGCTCACCAATTCTCACCAATTACTGACAACAGACATTTACCATCAAACCATACTCTCACCCCACATACACCTTAGCCAACTTATTACACATCAACATAATGATGGCTCCAACTGGTATTTTTAAAATCTGATCATTTAAGAGATAGTGGATGGGGTTAGACTACTGAAAGACTGGAAATTAGCTTTATGGATATTTAGGTTTTATACTCAGGGATTCCAGATAATAGTCCAGAGACATTCATCATTGCCTACATTATATGACAGCTCTGGATGATATTATGATGTACTGATACGTATTTTAACAATATATTTCACTTCATAGTTTTTATGTGTTTATGATAACTCTCTTTGATCACTTTGCAGGACTGATATAGTATCTATCTATCTATCTAGCTAGCTATCTTTCTGTCTGTCTGTCCATCTGACTGACCCCTCTACCAACTTACCCAGAAATCTATCAGTTTATCAACCAAACTGCTAATGTTTCTGTGTTGTAAGAGTCAATATTTGAAGAAAAAGAACCACCCAAACCAAAAGACCTGTGTGAAACCAGCAACAAAAGCATGTTTGGAGAAAAAAAAATTAAGTGTCAAAATAAAAGCCATACATATATACGTGTGTATATGTATGTATTAATAGCTGATTACAAAGGAATGATGATTATGATAACTAGAAATTGTCTGAACTGAGTTTCTGATGAATTTCCTGCCTGTGGTGGTGCAATACCAGTCAAAACAGTTGACACATATTCAGCTGAACTCAGACCCTGTTAAAGAGGCAGACTATGTATGTGTGATACCGCACATTCCGTCCCACTATCTTAGAAAGCAACTGCTAAGTCTATGAAACAGAAAAGGCTGCATTAAGTCTAGGTGGAGTAAAGTATTTTGTAAAGTTAAGCAGTGTGCTAGAATGTCGACTCTGGTCATGAATAAATATCCTGAAGGATGAAATGCTTTTCTGAGAGATCATGCAGAGTGTTGGACTCCCTGTTAGTTTGCCTGGCAGTTATAGTACTCTCTGCTATACTGCTCACCACTTAAGTCCACATGGTCACACAAAGAGCAGATTTGAAATACTCACCGTGGACAAATGGAACTCTTTGACAAACCAAAGTCTGTTTTGAAGTTAATCGTTATGTTCTACCCGTGGCCGATAAGAACGCCGTTGTTTACCTTCATAAAAACTAACCAGTCCATCATGATCTATTTCTTTTATACTTCATTTTTTACATCTGTTTTGTTCACATACAATATTACTGTATAATTGTAATGCAGTCCAAATGATGCAGCAATCACGATTTTCCGGAGGCATTAAAACAAACTGATAACCATCTGATTTGTTTTTCACAAAATAAAAAAGATAAGTTTTAACCAAGTTGTTGTTTGTGTTGCTTTTCGTTTTATTTTGACAGCAGAATCAGCAACGTCTGTTGAGTATGTTGCTGGCTTCACCGTAATGCTGAGCTAATGATAATGTGACCACCTGTCCAGGTGATGGCACTAACTTACCCCATACACCAGTTCTCCCACCATGCCATTCCAGGTCTTGGTTTCGGGGTCTCTGGCACCGTATTTACCGTCCGCTACTATGGAGAGTTTGTATTTAATGCCCACATGCTTGGCAATCTCAGAGGCCAAGTCCACACAGTAGCCCTCAAATCTGTCATTGCCCTCCAGTTGCATATAGTTTCTCTTGTACATCACATATGGGGCTTCCTGTCAATCAAATGTAGAGTTGAGGAAGACACTTCACATGCACACAAAACACACACACACACACACACACACACACACACACAAACACACACACACACACACACACACGCGTGCGCACACACTCATATATATATTCACAACGGCAAAACTGTTAAAGGAATACTGTTGGTCACATGTTTCACACTTAGTAAAACAATGCCAAGAGGACATGACACATGGGAGTGTATACTCACACTAGCTCACACATACACACACACACACACACACACACACACAGGCACGTTGACATTTTACCCCCACACGCACCAAATAACACATTTACACATGCTCAAACACAAACATATTCTCACATTAGTATTGCACACATTCCACGCACACAGACAACCACATACATGCACAGACAACCACAAGCACACACACACACACACACACCGAGACGGGTGCGCGCACACGCGCACACACACACACACACACACACACACTTACACACACACACATGCACAAAACATTTCACCTCACATAAATTCATACAAATTTAGCCCCGCTGTTAATAAGAACATACTTACACACACACACACACACACACAAAAACACCAACACGATGACACAATAACACACAAAACAATAAGCTATGGCCAAACATAGCCACTGTAAACAGACAGAGAGGAAAGATAAAAGAAAAGTGAGGGCGGCACAGTCACAGCTGAGTGGGTGGGGGACTTCTGGGTTGTTTTAAGGAAGGGATGCAGTGTGTATGGGAGGGAGGAGGTCATTCAGCTCATAAAGTAAATGGCAGCAGCAATGGCAGCAGGTAGTTGGCAAGATCCAGAAAGACAGCAACATCAAACATATGTTATGTGTGCAAGGAGATGGCCTCATTCCAAAGAGTGTTCACTCTAGAGAATTCACTCTAGACAATCAGATCAGAGTGTGAAGATTAGATTAGGACAAACAGGGTGCACATGCTTGTCTCCAAACAGATAACCAAAAGTCTCTCTCTTGCTGTCTCACACATACACACACACACACACACACACACACACGCAATCCAACGCATGCACAAGGAGATGGGGTTCTGAGGGTAGAGACAGAGGTTTTCTCCTGTTTGTGGGAAACAAAACTGTTCATGTCTGTTTTGAACATGCCCTGCCCAAGAAAAGGTCTTTCTGTACCAAAAGCCATGTTAACTGACCCATAAATATTTTCTTATAGCCATTTTGGGTCAGGCTTTTAACATTCAAATTTCAAAGTTTCTTAGTATGCAAAATACAGCAGGTTACACTGATTGTCATCAGATTTGGCCAATCACTGGTGTCACAGCAGTCCCACACACGTGGAGGTGACGATTCATCCTTTTATTTCTCTGCCTTATCCCTGAAACAGCTGAGTGTTATGCTACGTTCCTGCAGCTATCTGACTTTCACATTCTGAATTTGCCTAATATGAGACCATAATAGGCAGAGTCAGAAAGAAAAGGAGTCATTTCCTTTAAATGTAACAGAAGGCGTACCTTATGCTACATTTAAATATGACTCTGGCTTCCTGGCTACCTGAACTTTACTCACCATCTTTCTCTTTTAAATTAAATCTATGAGCTCCTTTTTTATTTCCACTGAATCCACTGAACTTATTTTCCACTGTCCTGCTGCTCTGGCTTTTTAGCCCCTGCTCTGTCGGCCCGGGTTACATTTAAAGACTCAGCGAGGCCTCTTCTCAAGATAGTTGCGTTAGCACCTCCTTATGTAACTAACTGTAACAGCTTCAGTAATTACACAATATTCTAGATAATTAAAAGACTCTGACTGACCTCATTTTTGACCCCTAACCTCAAAGAGCCCTGTTTCTTTGAACTCTTTGTTCCTGAACTCTTCTTCACTCCAGTCCTTCATTTGTTCCTCTACATTCTACATCTTCCTTCTCGGTTTTCTGACCTCCAACATCTCACAGCTGGAATTTCTGTGACAAGCAGGAGATGCTCTGCTGAATGCAGCTTTTAATTAACCTTGCACAATTTCCATTTTTAACTCCTTTAATAGTAAACAAATAAAAATCTTTTAACTAAACTTGCACACTTTCCATTTTTAACTCCTTTAATAGTAAACAAATAAAAATCTTTTAACTAAACTTGCATGCTTTTCATATGCTAGATATTCTTTCAACAGACTCTTTTTACACCTAACAATTTAAACCACTTTGTGAACTTTATGTAGATACCATTGTATTATAATATTTTTGAAACTTATTTGCGATTATTTTTAAGCACTGGAAAGTGTCAGAAACCACTTTTATGCCCTTATAGTTCTCTATGCTACATATGTCCTCATAACTGCATCATTCTTGACATTTCACATCTGAGCTGTCACCTCTCTGTTGCTGATTGGATGAAACCGGACCCTCCCGAGGTCATAGGTCAGCACAGAGCTGAGTGGCATGAGACAGAGGAGATTTGAGGAGATCTCTATAGAAGAGAGGGCTGGTTGGAAGAGGGGTGGGGTGGGGGTGGGGTGGGTCAATGCCATGTCCTCCTCAAATACTCATCATTCTCCGTCACTCAGGAGAAAACCATCTGTCTTTCTCATCTCACTGGTTTTAAAACGCTTATGTATTTATTTAGTTATTTATTTTTTCATTGCAAAGTCATCTATCCCGATGTCACTGGCCATTTACTTTGATGAGGAAGAGGTGCGAGAGATGCTTTACTTACGTCCTCTGTGTGTGTATGTTTGTCTGTCTGCGCAGATGGAGTGACAGGTCTAGACTAACTCATTACCAAAGCCGGTATTGTGATGTCACTGCTACAACAGGCCACCGCATATGTATGGAAATCAAAATGCTTTGGCATCCACACGGGTACAGTTCAAACACTCTGACGTGATTCGACTGTTTCAACGTGTAGTGAGTGGGTGCAAAGCAAACTCAAAACAGAAAATGGTTTCTACCCTCCCAGGACAGAATGTAACAATGGACACCTTGGCCTTGAGTGGCAGAATGATTTTGGGTGAGACAGTTAAAATCAGCGTTGGATAGTGTACCATAATAGTAGTGACCACAATTGTTCGGTTTTCCACAGAAGAGGACTCGTTGGTGACCTGCTGGTCCATTATATATACAAATTTCTCATATTCATTCCAGTATCCGATCTGTGAAGTGAAGTCATACAAACAACAACATCTTTAACAGGACAAAGCTAAACTTCAACAAAGCATTGGTTTTAAAATTATATATCAACAAGGCATTCATGACAGCACGTGAAACCTCAGTGTTTCAGACAGGAGTGTGAGTGATATAGTGGTTAGGAAAGTGATGCATGTAGCAGGATGATAGTTTGGCAGGGTATTTTGTGTAATGTAGTTTTCTGCGTGTGACAAATATTGTGACATCTGATGAATGCTTTTTTGGTTAGCATTGTTAGCATTTTCACTGGTGCAGGGAATTCTGGTCTATACTCACATAACCTTACTCTGACTGGTAAATTAACAGCAAATGAGTAGGGGAGATCAAGGCAAAAATGTTACACTTTAATTAAGAGGATATTATTTTAGCAGCCCATGATAAATTATTTCATTACATTTAGACCAAAAGCGGACAAAGTGGCACCATCACCTATGTGAGCCTTTAATGTAACAGGCTGTGGGTCAAAGGTTACAAAAAACACACAAACAAAACTAACTGAACACACTCCAGGTGTGTTCAGGTGTGACATTTCATCACCATTTTATCTGTTAGACTATCTGAAAATGATGATTGTTTGGACTCTTTGACAAGCAAAAACAATATAGTAGTACAAAAGAATACATCTGGACAGGAAATTTACTAATATAACACTAAAATATATTTTTGTTCTGAGTGACCTCCTTTTTTTCTCATGTCTCTCCTAGTTTGGTGAAGAAGATAAACAGAGTGTGAATGTTAAAGAGATTTTTAACCAAGAGTTGATGAATCAAAAAAGAAAAAAATATTGTGACAGTCATGACAGTTGTGTTGTGAGAAATGACTGTTTAAAGGTAAACAAAGCTGGAATCAGATAACAGAGTCACACTGTGATAGAATGATGAAACTCATGTATATGCGTACGTGTGTCTGTGTGTTTGTGTATATGTATGTATATGTGTGTGTGTGTGTGTGTGTGTGTGCGCACATGTGTGTATACATGATTGTACATGTATGTGTGTGTGTGCACATATATGTGTGTATATGTGCATCTGTGTGTGAGTGTGTGCGTGTGTGTGCATGTGTGTGTGTGCAGGTAAATGTGCGTATATGTGCGTCTGTGTGTGTGTGCAGACACACTGACCTTCCTGGCTCCCCCAGGTTTCATCTCATATACATCGATGGTGTAGTTGGCCCTGCGGCCAAATGTGTCAAACTGGATGTTCCCCGTCAGGCCCTGGACCTGGACCTGCCGAACGGCAACACAGAGCAACAGTAACACCCACAACAGAACAAACCACACACTCACCCCCCCTATACAACAACAACAACTACACACACACATAGTTATAATATACACACACAACCATCACATCAACAAAACAATAAAACACAACACCTGTACATCAACACATTTAATGTTCAGGACATTACTGTAATATCTGGATGAAAACTCTCAAGAAATGCCAAAAAGAACAGACTGAAAAAAAAAACACAAACGGAGCCAAAACCCATGAAAACACTAACAATATCAAACACCTTCTACCAAAACACCTTCACATTTACATTAGATATACACTGACACATAAAGAAAAGTTTTGAAAAAAAGAAAAAAAAGATATTAACACGTGTCACAACAGTGAAAACCATGACAGTGGGAACATTTCCAGCGGCTTGGACCCCCGGTGGACCCATCCTACCATTTTGAGAGCTCTCTCTATGTCGATGCCCTGACTCCACGGCACCGCCGGGTTGGCCAGGCAGTCGCCTGCGCTGCCACGGCGAGAGATATCCACGCGCTGCCGCCGGAGGTACCGGAAGGCCTCCGCAATCACCAGGATGGCATCATGAGTCAGAGCCGAAGTGTACTAAACACACACCACAGCAAACAAACACACACACACAGACATAGACACACACACACACAGGACAGTGCAGCCAGTTCAAATCCTAGTGTGAGACAGTAAGTTGCAAGGTGAAACATGGAGAGGGATAGAGAGCAGGACAGACAGATGAAAACACAGATTGTGTGCGCGTGTATGTGGGTGCACGTGTGTATGTGTGTGCGTGTGTATGCGTGTTTATTTGTATATGTTCATGTGTGTGTATGTGTGCGCATATGTGTGTGTATGTGCGTGTGTGTATTTACCTTTGTGTGTGTATATATATTTGTGTATATGTGTGCAGATGTTTGCGTGTCTGTCTCTCTGACAGGGTAGACCTTTAGCGGCGTGTTTTTGGCTTCGGGGAACTCTCTCTCGTCGAGGCGGTCCCAGCGCTGCAGGAACTGCTGAACGATGGGGTTCTCGGGGTTAATGATCTGAAAGCCTGTGATGTTGGCCCCTCCTGAGAACACTCTGTCCAGACTCATATTGGAGAAGCCCTGGAGACACACACACACACACACACACAGGCCAGAGATTAAAGGCCAAACACTTTGCCACAAGCTTAACTGCTTTTGTCTGGACTGAGCGGAGAGATGGGTCAAACACGCACCAGGTTGGCCAGGATGTAGTGGTAGCCACGGCTGTTTTTCCCTGAGGCCACGACCTGAGGGCAAATACATAAATACATCCGTTAATTAATTCATTCATTCAGTTATTTATCGACTTATCAACCCACCCATTCATTTATTCATATAATGTTTGAGGATAACGTTTGAGAAAAATTATTAATAGGAAAAAGTCTGTTTTGACTTTTGAGCCCCAGGGATCTCATGAAAATGATGTGCAGAGTAATTGTATGTGTTATAAACAGTTCATACTACATTTCGTACGACAAATGAAAAACATAAAAAGATTAAAATTAATGACAAAAATTAAATATGCTATTAACATAACAACTCACAATGCTATTTTTACACAGTAACTTGACAAAAAGGCAGTTTAAACTAATGTTGCGTACTGTATGTGACATTACAACTTCCATACCTCTTGCTACATCACCGGCAGTAACTACCGAAAAAAAACAACCCGCGTGTATTCAGCCTGCTCCTGAAACAGGACTGACTCGAGATCTATCTCACTGTATTAATCATTTCATGATTACTGTCACAGGCTCCTGAGGGACATGTTTCAGGCCCCTGATTAAAAACAGCAGAGGGTTACGACACGGAGTGAGATTTATGGGTCGGCCAGAAACTTTGGTTTCAGCTCCCATTCACTTGTGTCTAAAAAGGTGGCTGCCTGTTTAAAATGGGATGTATCGCCATGGCAACATATGGCAGCCCCCTGTAACACAACGTATGGATACGCCGTAACACAGACCAAACTCCTGCGCTGGGGCACTTCTTCACAGGGCCGGGATCACGGGGGTGGCAGGCTCCTGTGCTGCCCCTCCTTTCCCGTCTTTCCCTGTTTGCTGTAGTAAACGCCTGGACAACGCCTGGACAAGTGTCTGACGAGGTAAGAGGGTGAGGTGAAATCAGTTTTCTTTGATCAGTTACTACTTCATCTTTACACTTAGTCTTTGTCTGCGGCAAAGACCATACTGTAACTGCAGAGTGATGAGATTACGTCTGAGAAGGTGATTAAGCAACCCAGATAAGAAAACGCTTTAAAATATTCATCAGCTATGGCACCACAGCTGTACTATTTCTACATAACACACAGCTGCTCAATAAGCTATGAGTAGTCTTTGTATATGTTTATAAAAGTAAGTAAGTAAGTACACAATCTGCTATGCCTTTCCACATGGCACTTGTAGCAGTTATGACTTATTAACAGTTTTGAATTTGCCAAAACCCAGCACTGACAATTCACTGTTTATTCATTGCCCGCCCAATTTTCTCGATATATATGAAAACGTTCCACAACTTATTATGTAAATCAGCATCCAGCAGAACTAAGAAGCCTTGAGCTGATTTATGTTGTTTAACTGTTGACATTGATTAAGCCAGAATAGGAATTTTGGTTTGGTTTAGTGATGCTAACTAACTTCAGCTAAACTTCAACTTTGACTAAATTCAGCTGATTTATCACTTGGCTCTATGTAAGGATGAGCTTGTGTGTTTTTTACTGTAGAGGAACTGTTTTATCTACTTCACCTCTTTTAACTCTATTTATAGATGGTGTGTGTGTAAGAGAACAGTATTGCGTTTATGTGTGTGTATAAGAGAACTGTATTGTGTTTATGTGTGTGTGTGTAAGAGAACAGTATTGTGTTTATGTGTGTGTGTAAGAGAACAGTATTGTGTTTGTGTGTGTGTAAGAGAACAGTATTGTGTTTATGTGTGTGTGTAAGAGAACAGTATTGTGTTTATGTGTGTGTGTAAGAGAACTGTATTGTGTTTATGTGTGTGTGTAAGAGAACTGTATTGGGTTTATGTGTGTGTATAAGAGAACTGTATTGTGTTTATGTGTGTGTGTAAGAGAACAGTATTGTGTTTATGTGTGTGTGTAAGAGAACAGTATTGTGTTTATGTGTGTGTGTAAGAGAACAGTATTGTGTTTATGTGTGTGTGTAAGAGAACAGTATTGTGTTTATGTGTGTGTGTAAGAGAACTGTATTGTGTTTATGTGTGTGTGTAAGAGAACAGTATTGTGTTTATGTGTGTGTGTAAGAGAACAGTATTGTGTTTATGTGTGTGTATAAGAGAACAGTATTGTGTTTATGTGTGTATGTAAGAGAACTGTATTGTGTTTATGTGTGTGTATAAGAGAACTGTATTGTGTTTATGTGTGTGTGTAAGAGAACTGTATTGTGTTTATGTGTGTGTGTAAGAGAACAGTATTGTGTTTATGTGTGTGTGTAAGAGAACTGTATTGTGTTTATGTGTGTGTGTAAGAGAATAGTATTGTGTTTATGTGTGTGTGTAAGAGAACAGTATTGTGTTTATGTGTGTGTATAAGAGAACAGTATTGTGTTTATGTGTGTGTGTAAGAGAACAGTATTGTGTTTATGTGTGTGTATAAGAGAACTGTATTGTGTTTATGTGTGTGTGTAAGAGAACAGTATTGTGTTTATGTGTGTGTGTAAGAGAACAGTATTGTGTTTATGTGTGTGTATAAGAGAACTGTATATGATCAGATTAAAACCGTTCCTCCCAACACCATCACATTTATGACAGCAAAATATTTCCGTCTTTGGCTTAAAAAAATTTTACACACACACACACACACGCATATGTGTGTGTGTGTGTTTGTGTGTGTGAGAGAAAGGCGGGGGGGGGGGGCTTATTTTGCGCCTCTCTTCTTTTCACTCATTCACACACTTTCAAAGCTCTTAGTGGAGGCATGTTGCCTAGAGGCAGTGCTGAGTCTACTGCAGACTGTAACAGAAAGCTTTTTCAGACACACACACACACACACACACACACACACACCTTCATAAACTGAGCACATACTCATACACATTTCATCATTTATTTTCACAAACCAAAACACTCACCCACTCCATCAAACGCTCACATAGATGCATACCCCATCACACACACCATCACACACTCACAAACCCCATTGCACAATCACACACACCATCACACACTCACATATCCCATCACACACTCACACACACCATCACCCACTCACATACACCATCACACACTTGCACACAGTGTCACACACTCCCTCACACACCATAACACCATCACACACACCATCACACTCTGATTCTGGATTGGAGTTCATTTACACGAGCTAGCTGTCATCTTATAAGTTTTTGGGGTAGGACTTGAATAGCACTGAGTGTCCCAAAAAACCACAGCAGCACTATGAAATTCCCTGTCTCTCTGTCTCATTAACTGGAGACACTGAATAACAGCAACACTTACGTAAGAGGACAATTTCCCACACAAGAGTAGGCTTCAAAATGTGATTTAGTCCATAGCAAAGCTCAGCATTTGTCTCAGAAATAAGCTCAAAGTGTGCATATGTGTGTGTGTGTGGGCTTGTGTATGTATGTGTGCAATAGAGAGAGAGAGAGAGAGAGAGAGAGAGAGAGAGAGAGAGAGAGAGAGAAAGAGAGAGACAGAGAGTGAGAGTGTGTTTGAAAGTGTGTGAATGAGTGAAAAGAAGAGAGGCGCAAAATAACCCCCCCCCCCCCCCCCCCCCCCGCCTTTCTCTCACACACAAACACACACACATATATGTGTGTGTGTGTGTGTGTATGTACATTTGAGGTCCCCCAGACAGAGTCTGAACGTTGGCTCTTTTCTCAGCCAACATTGAATTCTGGTGAGTCTGTAGTTTTGGACAAAGGGTACAAAATGGTCGGAGACAGCTTATCATATCCTCACACACACACATACACGCATGCATGCGTGCACACACACACACACACACACACACACACATACACACAGAAAGGGCTGCATAATACAGACAAAACATCATTTTGCAAATATTTTGAGAGATATTACGACTGAGATCTGGCTGGCACTTTAAATTCATATTTATGATGAATATCTCACATTCATTTTTGTCATGCCTAAAAGACAAAAAAAAACACACACACACACACACGCATTCAGCAAGGCTGTTTCTCAAACGAGTCACAGGAAAGAACAGACCTTCAGCTAAAATGACCTTTCCTACACACACAAAATGTTCATGAATTCTTAAATTTGAAGTATTAAGCCACAATAAAAGCTGACATTCACACACAATGAACATAGCACAAAATAACACACATTTTTAATGAACTCAGGGCGCCCCCGTGTCACAGAGGATTATCTGCAAAAATACCTAACATGGAATAAGGAAAACCCTGACTGCGTAAAAAAGGACCACATTCAGGGCTAAGTAAAGCATGACAATGACCTTGGATATTTCTTAGTGTCTTCACAAACCTGCCTGCTAAGAGCTGAGACTAGCCAAAATGTCTGTAATAGACATTTATTCACTTGCTAACTGTCAGTTTTGGTGGCACATCACTGGTTTGCATCTCTCTCACTCTACATTCTTCAGACTGTTGTCCACGGACATTTTACAGATGTTAGAACAAACGGGCTGTGATTCCTTCCATGGTTGCCACGACAGTCAAACACTGTTTACATAATACTTGGGTTTGCACATCTATAGTGGTAAAGGTATGGCTATACTAGGCATGTAATGGAAGCTGACTGTTCTACTCAGTCAAGGAGGATGCTCCTGATTCGTCAGCATCTGCTCTTTATGCAAATAAGGCACAGTCAGTCAGCTGGCTGCATCTGTCTCTTCGACGAAGAGATACTCCTCATCTCAAATATTGTACTGATATCATGTAATAATAACTCAAGATATTAAATATTTAATATTAAATATGTCATTTAAAAAGTCAAAATCCCAGCTTTTGAGAAATTACAAATTCACGTTATCAAGATTTGCTGCTCAGTCCAAACACACACTCACACACAGAGAGAGAGATTGCAATGATTATGTACGTGGGGCCCAAAGGCAAAGGAACAGAACACATGTTAAGTAAAAATGATGAAAAACACAATATTTTCCCATGGGACTTTTGAGACATTTCTGATAATGTGACCATTGTTTGCCATTTGGGTTCTGGTCCTTCTCCATGCACATAGATACATACATACACACACACACACACACACACACACACACACACACGTACCTGCATACGTACACTCTGTACACATGTACACTGCATACGTAGCAGGCATCTCAGCTTCCTCCTGTCACAGTGAATGAGAGAGGGAGATAGGCAAGCTGGATACTGAAGGAGACAGGCATTGATTGGCTGACACAGAGGTCACTGATTAAACCCTGCATTTCTAATGGCTATTGAATAAAACTTGATTAGTCAGTCACCACACCTTGAAAGAATCACAGCCGCGCATCTTTTCTCCTGGTCCTAATCTCCACATTTGATAAGATTCTCTCTCTCTCTCCTCTTTCTGTCTCTCTCTCTGTTTCTCCCTCTCTCTCTCTCTCTGTCTATCCTTGAAGGTGTCCATTCTAATTATTTACACAGGAAAAAGCCAGAAACAGATCAATATCAGTAAAACAACATGCCCTGCATACGCATTTGCTTTAGGCATGCATATGTTCCTCTATGTGTTCACTACTGATAAGACAGAGTGTGTATTTATAACTGACAAGAAGCCTTTTGTTTCCATGCTGACAGTCTGCGATTAAACGTTATGTCTTTGTCATTAGTGGACACTAAAAACAGGACACTGTAAAGCACTAACAGAAGCACTAGACCTGTGAGTTGACCACACTTTTACTGATGATGTAAGTGACTTTTCTTTAATGAGCGCTGCTTTGGAAGTGGGGCCTTGATACGAGGCAGGTTTGAAAGCTGTAATGTTGAGGGAAAGCTTTGATATCTACACTTAATTGTTCTGGCTATATCTTAAATCCTGTATTCTGGGGTGTAACTGACTTCTTGAACATAAAAGAAAAATTCTTTCGTTTCTTTTTTTTTTATTTCAGTCTCTCCTCTCCTCTCTTCTTCCCACCTCTTCACTCCACTCCTCTTCCCTCATTAGACAGTCGATGAGATATATTGCTTTCTCTCAGATCAGAAGAATTCACATTTCTCTTCCCCTCAGCACCACTCCCAAGGGTCCCTTCTCACCTTCTCTCCACCCTCAATTTCTCTCTCTCTCTCTCTCTCTCACTCACTCACTCACACACACAAACTCTCTTGAGGGCCTGGTCATTAATGTGCCACCTGTCTTTATTCATTGATGGTCACATAGCAATAACTGTCTTAATGACGAATGTCTTCCCACCAGCACTTTCTCCCTCCATCTCTCACGTGTGTGTGAGTGTGTGTGTGTGTGTGTGTAGAATCTTCTGTCTTTTTCCTGAGGTGCTGTGGGATGAATATTGAGGCGAGTAGTTGAGTATTTTTAGTTTTCTCACTGGTCCCTTGTTGCAGGACACTGTGTCCTACTTACTCACACACATACATATATACACACACACACACACACACACACACACACACATACACACTCATACACAAAATGTATGCATGCATATGCATGTGACCGTGTATGTGTGCGTGTGACTGTGTACGTGTGTGTGTGTGGGTGTGCGTGCGCGCGCACGCGTGTGTTTATGCGAAGGACACATCTGACAGCTGTATCGGATCCCTTGCCACACCGCCTGATTACTAAACAGAGCTTCCCATCAGCCACTGAGCTAAAAGCAAACGTCTCTCTCACTGAGTAAACAAGCACTGTTCACCAGAGGTGTCCAGTTCTGCTCCTGGAAGCCTCCAACAGACCTGATAATCCAAGACACTCAAGACAGACTGAACACAACAGGCAAGGGGGTTAGACCGTAAGTCAGTTTTGTGAGAGTGTAGGTCTCCTGGAGAAGGACTTGCTGTATAGCTTTACCTTCCAGCTTGGCTACTTCTGACTGCATTTTACCTCCTCATTAGCATACATATGCATTTTACCTCTTCATTAACATACATATGCATTTTAACTCTTAACTAACATACACTGCATTCTGAAGAATAAAAGCCAAACCAAACATTGGTCTTTGCTGTAAAAAAAGCCTGTTTTCTATCTCTGAGGGGAAACAGTTGTAACTTAGCGTTGGGGCTTGGTGTGTAATTCAATAGAGACGTGCTGCGTGGGCAAAATCACATGGCACTTTATCAGATCAGTGGCACAAATCAAGGCTAAATGTCCGTCTGAATGCACATAACTGAAAGAACAGAGAGTTCAATTCCATTAGATGGCAGAGTGGATCTTAATTGGCTCAGCAACAGGGCAGAAGCACAGCACACCTGTGCTGGCGCTATCTAAGTGACGGAGAACAACGGAGAGGCTTTCTAACGTCTAATGTCTGGCAGACAGCAGACGCGAAGCGGCCGTGATTTTAAAAGTCACTGAGAGGAAAGCCGACTCGTTCATTGATAATCCTCTGATCCACTCCTCCATCGTCGCTTTGTACTTCTCCCTTCAAAAAGAGTGATTCAGGATGCCAACGTCCATGACAGACGCACCATTCTCTCCTTACAATGCAATTAGTGTCCTTCACAAACCAATAGTTTATAACATCACTGTCACCTGGCATTCTCAGTATTTATTTATGTCCTTAATTCTATCTATCTATCTATCTATCTATCTATCTATCTATCTATCTATCTATCTATCTATCTATCTATCTATCTATCTATCTGTCTGTCACAGTCCAGTCCCGCTCTCCTAGATCCTAGTCCTTGTTTTCCTTGTGTCCTGGATGTCTTGTCTGCCTGTTTCTGTATGTTCCAGTCCATGTCTTACCCTGTTCCCTGCCCGGTCTCTGTTCACCTGCTGCCCATTTCATTAACAAGCTACTGCATTTAAGCCCTGTCTGTTTCCACTCCTGTTGCCAAATTATCTAGCCTTCTTTCCTGTTTCATGTGTTTGATCGCCTGTTTTTGGAAGAAGAATTTTGCCTTTTGCCTAGGATCATTGCCTGTTTCCGTAAGAAGAGTTTTTGCTTTTTGCCTTAGGATCATTGCCTGTTTTTGTAAGAAGAGTTTTTGCTTTTTGCCTTAGGATCATTGCCTGTTTTTGTAAGAAGAGTTTTTGCCTTTTTCCATTGGACCATTGCCTGTTTTGTCCTCTGCCTGTCTTTGCCCTTCTGAGACCACTGTCTTTTGGGTTTCTGGAAATCACTGTAATTATTAAAACTCCAACTAAAAACTTACTCTGTGCTCAGTCTGCTTTTGGGTCCTCAACTAACCAGGCCTCACCGGCCCTGACACTGTCTATCTATCTGTCTATCTATCTCGTCAGTTCAGATGCTGTGTACACATACACAGTTGGAGTTGAATATCATATGTGTTGTGATGTGTGTATAAAATCACAGAGGGCTCATGCCTGCTCCAAAACAGCATTGATGCGCTCCACCTCACAGTCGATGAGAAACCGTTTTTCCTGTCGACGGTCCATTTCTTCGATGATCCGACGGAATTCCAGCGGATCCACGATATTCCCAACAGAGCGGGCTGTCACCTGCCAGTTATTGGCAACTGCGGATTCCATTATGGCCTGGAGAATGGAGAACCCTGGGGGAGGGGAAAACAGACAGATTCACTCACAGATGAGAGAAAGAGATGTTCAACTGTTCAAAAACATGAAAAATATGTACTCACACACTCACGTACACACACACACACACACACAAACATACAAACCATTCACAGTAAAAAAATACACACAAACAGGAGAAACTTGAAACATTTCTTAACATATTTCACAAAAAGGAAAGATTCAGATCTTAAGCAGGGGAAAAGAGGAAATACATGACCCATTAGAAAATCAGAGAGCAGATAGGGAAAAAGGCGAAAAGCCTCTCTGATGTGTTTGATAAGATGTGAGGCGAGTATGGCTCTGAGTGGTAAACATGGTAATGACACTTGTATCAAAGGCACAGGACAGAGTTTCCCTGCAGTACCACTACACTCTTTCCTGTGGTCACTGCCTCACTGCTGCCGTCTCTGACCACACCCAATGCATAACAGGTCTATCACTGAAAATACATGATCTTTACATACATTTACTCTTTTTTAATACAAAAAAAAGAATAATTCATAAAGATCAGAATGATAAGATTAGTATAGGATTATTGCAATATAGGATTATTATAGGATTATTGCAATATTGCAAAACTGATATTAAATGGAGATCCCACTGACTTTAGATCAGTTTCACTAGACCACTGAAATATTACCCAGTAAGCATTAACTTGTGCACTCCACTGACTTTAGATCAGTTTCACTAGACCAATGCAATATTGCACAGTGGGAATTAACTAGTGCACCCCACTGACTTTAGATCAGTTTCACGAGACCACTGCAATATTACACAGTGCACATTAATTAGTGCACCCCACTGACTTCAGATCCATTTCACGAGAGAGTGAGACAAATCACTGCATTGCACCATCATTCACAGAAAGCTTCCACATGCTTTTTTTTTGTGTGTGCGTGTGCGTGTGTGTATGTGTGTGTTTGTAGGTGTGTGTGTCTGTGTGTGAATGTGTTTCCAGTCTGCATCCATTCACTTATCAACTATGCTCAATAATCAAGCCTTCCTCTTCCGTTACATTAATCCACAAATGAAAAAAGCCCCCCCCTCTCTCTCTGTGTCTATGCTTGATTGTGTGTGTGTGTGTGTGTGTGTGTGTGTGTGTGTGTGTGTAAAGCTCTGACCCCAAACACCTTTAACAGACGCAACCTCAAAGGCCTATCACCATGGCGACAGCCTCAATTCCCCCGCCTCGTGTTCAGATCAATGTTCAGCTCTGTATGTCAATTCAAGGTCAACAGCTATAAATATACACCAGTGAGTACGTATGTGTGTGTGTATGTGTGTGTGTGTTTGTGTGTGCACACATGAGAGAGAGAGAAAGAGAGAGAGAAAGGGAGAGGGAGCGAAAGACTATAAGAGGGAGACAAGTGTAGTGTCATGAGGGTGCTTAAGTGTAAATTGCTCAATTGAAATATGGGCCATTATTTAATAAATATAGAGATTTCTAGTGGCAAACACACACACACACACACACACATGCACGCACACACACACAAACAAATGACATTGGACACAGGACTCAGTAAAAGACAGTGTTGTAAGCGGGAGTGCAGTGTAATAATGTGGATCTGGTTTATGCTGATATGGATGGATTCCAAACAGGCAGAAAATAGAATATGCCAGAGTAGAACTGATCAATTATCTCTCCCTCTGTTCACTGTCTGTCTGTCCCTCTCTCTCTCTCTCTCTCTTCTCTCTCGTTCTCCCTCTCTCCTCTCTGGTGTGGGGAGATTTATGTGTTTTGTGTGTAGTTGGAGGAGTGGCGGAGGAAGCGCTGACGCAGGGGAAAGATGAAGAGAGGAGGGGATGATGAATGTAATTGCTGCTACTGCTGTTCGCTGTAAGAATGCTAATGATGCTAATGTTGGTCATACAATGTTCAGAAACACACACACACACACACACACACACACACAAATACTCATGTTCTCACTCTCAAATTACACACACACTCAGAAATACTCCTGCTCTCAGACACAAACAAAAACACAAACACAATTACACACACACACACAAACATATACTCACACACCAAGGCCGCATGATTTGGGGAAAATATCTAATTGCGATTTTTCTGACAGATATTGCAATTGCGATTTGATTTGTGATTTATTTTTTTTAAGTCAAGCTTCAGTTCAATATTCACTGTGTAATAGACTTAAAACATGAGATGGAGCATAATCAGATACCATCAAAATATTAACTGCACTATATTCTAATGCAAGGATGAGAACTTAAAGATATGGCTTCCAACATATATATATATATATATATATATAAAGATATGTGTGTGTGTGTGTGTGTATGTATATATATATACATACATATATACATATACATATATATATATATATATATATATATATTTTATTTTTATTTTTTTTCCTATTACATGGCCTTGTTGAATACTCGATTCTGATTAGTCAATTACGCCATTCTACGGCCTGTTATTTCGGAATCGCAGACCGTTGCAATGTACGCAGTTCTGATCGCTATCGGACTTTTTTTTTTTTTTTTTATCGGAAGCAATAAAATCATTTTTAGATCAATATTTTGTGTCAAATTACTGATTTCTTTAGTAAGTAGCCGGACAAGGTACAGCGAGCCGGTCATTATTGCGAAAAAAACCCCGACAGGGTGATGCAGGACCCCGACACGAATCACCCTGTCAGGGTTTATTTCGCAATAATAACCGGCTCCCTGTACATTACCGCTTACTTAATTAGCATAAAACATAGACCAATCAGACATAGAACAATCATCAGAAAACCTGTGACTGGGTTAAGTTAAATACATAAAGTAATAATATTTTTTAAAAAGAATTAAAAATTGTCCAATGTTACTTCCAGCTCAGCAGACGCCATTTTTCCGCACCACAAATGAAACGTTTTCCTTGGATTTCACGTGTTTGATGTTGGTGAGCGTTTACGCAGTCGCCTAGGGTTACTTTTGATTTGTGAGCATGACTGGTTAGAGAGGGGCACGGCACTTCTGATTGGTTAGTATGACTGTCACACAAGGAGGACGGCAAGAATTTGTAAAACCATTGACACGACAGTTTAAATCCTGGGTTAGACGCGCTGCATAATATACTGTATATTATTAATCGCAGCCTTTAAAATCGCGATTTCTATTTGAAATCGGTTAATCGTTCAGCCCTATCACACACACACACAGACGAACACACAGAAACAGGAAAAACACAAGACTGTATGTGTCTATCACAAATTACTACTTACCACCTACTGAAATATACTCACCATGAGACAGCTAATTAAAGCCGAGACTAAAATATCCACAGTTTTAAGTATGCCTTAAATTAGAGCTGTTTTCACACATATAGAAGTACATTTAAAAAGCGCTTATTTGTGGTGCTCAGTTAACTGCTGATTATTTTCTTAATACAGTTAGCATATACAGACAAAACTCACAAACAAATCACAAGTATTTGATATTCTGGAATTATATGAGATTCCGAGCATTTAAATATAGTTGATACGGCATTTTAAGTAACTGTAATTATGCAAGTACATAAGCGTTTCAGCAATTGCAATAAATGATTAAATACTGCCAATATCTGTATTCACATTTAAACATGCGTATTCTACACTTACTGTCACTTACTTACATTTACAGTGACTGCGAACACAATCACACACACACACACACACACAGACACACACACTTTAAGGCAAAAGGAAAGGGGGC
Organism: Chanos chanos; assembly: GCF_902362185.1. Classification (NCBI taxonomy): domain Eukaryota; kingdom Metazoa; phylum Chordata; class Actinopteri; order Gonorynchiformes; family Chanidae; genus Chanos; species Chanos chanos. Next base: position 27,304,635 of record NC_044502.1, read on the forward strand.
ATAGAGGAGCAGTGTTTTAATAAAGAAACAAAGGGACAAAGTGTTTGATTGACTTTGTAAACAGATGGCTCCAGATCAGAAGAGCTGCCATCAGCTAAGGCAATCAGCAAGGGCATTTTCAGACGACCAATTATATACACTGCAGCTACAAATCACACACACACACAGAAAGGAGTAAAGTCAATGATGAAGAGTGACCTAATAAACACTTTTCTGAGCTGTTTCTATGGAGAGAAAAAGAACTCTGCATGGACAGATGTTCAGAGATTACAGCGTGAGGGTGTCTTTTTCTTACTACTAAAGACAACTCGTTTTCCCTCTCTCTCTCTCTCTCTCTCTCTGTCTCTCTCTCTCTCTCTCACTCGCTCTCTCTCTCTTAGCAGCATCAGTGTCTGAACAACTCTTGGATAAACACTTCAAAGCGACTGACTATATTTGTGCAGTTTTTTCTTTCACAGAACATGCTCTACAGCCCAAAGCACAGCAAATTTATCACTCAATCGCTTTCCTAACACACCTGATTTCACTAAACTACTCAACTCATCGACTCCTCGTCTGGATCAGGTGTGCCAGGGTGGCTCACGGTGAGATGAAAACCGGTTTCCCAGTGGACCTGGGTTGAAAATGGTGGCATGTGGCTTTGGGAATGAGTCTTTGTGGGCTGGGGTGAAATACTGGTGCATTTTAATGTGTTTGTATAGCCTGCTTTGGTCCTCTCTTCTTTTTTTTTCTTTTTTTTTATCCTCTGCGTTTTTCTCTGTCCTACATGCAGCTGCTGTTTTGGGTCAGTTTCCTAACTCCAGTTCTGAAAATAACTTTTGAGATCAGTGTCAAGAGATAATTGAAAATAAATAGTTAACTAGATTTAAGAGCATATGTACTTTCTGTTACTTCCTGTTACACTTGATCCATTTGGAGTGTGGAATTTTAGACTATGAATGTGTCTGAAATTATTTAAAAACCAAATAAATATTTCTTACCACTGTGTTGCGAGACTTTAAAAAATTAAACCTGAGGGTCTATTGCTATTGCACAATACAGATGACTTTGCTTATCAGGTGCTCAGGTGCACACACACTGACACACACACACACACACAAAATCAAACATAGACACAGCGTATAAGAACTGACACAAGCCAATAGACAAAGCCTGCAACGATGGTATTTTCAAGACCAGTTTGTTTTTGGGGGACCTGTGTGTTGGTGTCATCTAAGCAGTATGACTATCTGTCCTGAATGTGTGACCATTGTTTATATTCTGTCTGAATACATCTCTGTCTGTTTGGTGGCATTTACAGTGTGATAGAAAACAGGGCGTTAGTATTCCCCTCTCTCTCCTCCCCTGTCCTCCTTTTCACACACTACCCTTTTCTCTCCTTCTGTGTGTGTGTGTGTGTGTGTGTGTGTGTATGAGCCACCTCTTTTTTTGTGCCCAGACAAACACTTCCAACTGTACTCTGTATTGAACTGATATCTGTCTGAAGTCCCACAGACCCACACACACACACACACACACAGACACATTACCCAGAGGGCTCGTCACATTTACAATGAAAGGGTGAATGCTTTCATTCAAATACTTTCTTCCTTTATGCCTGTCCCCTTTTAAGATGTTCGCTTGTCGATGTAAAGGGAAGAAAGGACATGAAATGGGAAGAGAAGAGAAGAGAAGAGAAGAGAGCAGTGTTGGGTCTGCGGGACACAGGCGGCCTGTGAATGAAAATGAATGAAACAAGGAGCTGTCCAGTTCTGAAACGCAGTGCTCTACAGGAATAGAACGCAAGCTGCATCTGAAATAGATCAAGGGGAGGGGGGAGCTGTCCGGTGCTGAAATGTTTTGGGAGCTAAAGAAAAAAAACGCAAGGCTGGACTGGAAACAAGAGCCTTACAGGAAGAGAGAGAAAGAGAAAGACATAGGGGAGAGGGAGAGAGAGGAGTAGAGAGAGAAAGACAGATAGAAAGCGAGAGAGAGAGAGAGAGAGAGAGAAAGAAAGGAAAAGAGAGGGGGTGGGGAGGCAGAGGAGGAGAGATTTGGAGAATTGCAGTGAGTGTGAGGAGTTGAATTACTGATCCTCTCACAGTGTTTCAGCATGTCTGCCCTTGAGCTGCAAAGCAAGGGCTCAAACTGAAACACTAGCTGGGGTTCGAAAAAATCGAAATCTCAAACATCAAGACTGCAGGATAACGCGTAACGTGTTCTGAATTCACTAAAATAAAACAAAAAGAATGTGAAAATACACTTCGTTCAGTTTCCATAAAACTGAAGCCACTAAAAATAATTACATAAAAATTCTAATTTGTTGGATGGTTCTGAGGGGATGGATGGAACCTCATGGTGTCCTGGAGGATTAACAGAAATAAATTAATAGGACTAAGACTCCCTGAAGCTGAGAGAGAGAAAGTGAGAGGGAGAGAGAGAGAGAGAATCCCTGTGGGGGAGAGATCCTCTGTTGGTCATTAATAAACATGATCAGTGATAAATAATACAGGATTAAACTGCACAGCCCACACTGCAGGAGAACAGGGAAAACTAAACACTCTCTCACACACACACTCATACTCACACTCACACACACACACACACACACACACTCACTTGCTCACATGGAAAGATACTGACACACACAGAAGAGTATTCAAACCACACAACACATACACTGACCACACCTGTACCTCTCCCTTTCTCTCTCTCTCTCTCTCTCTCTCTCCCATACACACACACACACACACACACAGTCTTACTCTCCCTGTTTTAATTAGTGTGTGTTCAGCAGTCCTGAGCCCTGCCGAGTCATTTAGCGATATACCATTAATCAGCTCTGACTCCCCACTGAGGGCTGATGGGCATGGAACAGCAGGATGGGCACACACACGCACACGTACATTCACACAGTCATACACACACACACACACTAACACAGTCATTCACACACGTAGATATTTATATACATACTCATATACATACACATTTACACACACACACACAAATACAAACACACACTCTCTCTCTTCATGCTTTCAGCCATAATTCCTGAAACAGCTTAACATGCATACCAGCCTAAGTTTACTCTATTCTATATGGAGCAGAATTAAGCCTGAAATGAGTCACACCAGCACAAACTCTGCCCAACTACTGCATCTCTCACAGCTTAAACATGCACAGAGAACGGAGCCATGCAATTTGATCAACAGCAGATTAGCTCTAGTGTGTGTGTGCGTGTGCGTGTGCGTGTGTGTGAGGGAGAAAGAGAGAGAGAGTGAGAGAGAGAGAGAGAGAGAGAGAGAGAGTGGGACAGAATGAGGACGAAAAAAAAGCTAATGTGAGAATAATAATCTGATAAAGCAGTATAACAATAATTACTGGTGCTTCATGTTCTCCCTAAAGTATATTTAGATTCATTCCCTCTTCGTCCTGATTGGCTATAGGCCCTATAAGTCATGCTTTTACCGCCATCATTATTGGTCCAAGTCTCAATCAATCATAGTCTACATGCCATGTGATTTCCTCATTCAAGGCTAATGTGACTCATGTGGCCCATCAACAGGCAGCATCTGAGATAAACACACACACACACACACACACACACTCACACGCAAACAAAACATACACACACACACACACACGCAGACACAACATACACACAGACACACGCTGACACACACATACATACAGACACATACAGACATACAGATGACACAGTGTGAAAACTGCCAGAGACCAGAGGACAGCCAGTGGCAATGCTTTCTGTTTTTTTAGCTATCAGAACTCTCTGTATTGGTGCACAAGCCAGTCGGTTAGACAGCTTCTCTGCTGAGTAACATTCTATCCAAAGTTTAAAATAAGGTTGGTTTAAGTCACTACTGATGAGAGAGCATTCTCCACTGTCACAGAGAGATTTTCTTCTTTCATTAGATCAGTCATATGACAGGATGAAGGGTGGGTTTTAATTAAGTGGAAGCTAATCGAATAAGCCTAATTAGGTGTGTTGCAAATTAAGCCACAGTTAACTGCATAAGCTTTTTATGCCATTAGGCGTCCTGACAACCTAAACCCGCTCCTCTAAAACATGTTAAATAAACGGGTTGTTGTAAAAAATTATTCTGATGACTCTGATAGTAATTTTTTTTAGTAAGTTATCAGTCAAGACAGCAAATGTTCAAAAAGGTTTCCAGTCATGACTTTTAAGATCATTTTGCATTTAAACTGCTTTTGAGTAATAGGACTCTGAAGGCTGTCTCTTCCACTCTTTCATTACACCTCAATCTCTTGTTTCTGGCCTCTGAACTTTTCCTTCAAGTTATTTAGTCCTTTTCTTGTCCCAGGGAACTAGTCCTCAGCAAGTACAGTGCTTACTGAGGGGTTTTGGGTGTCTTTTTATGGAGATTTATACTTCCCTATGGAGAGATGTGTACCAGTGCTTTTACAGTGATTATGAGGCTGTGGGGGGAGCAGCCTTGCTTACACCGCTGTGCTGATGAAACATGAAATCATTAATAAGTGAAGAGAGAGAGAGAGAGAGAGAGAGAGGGAGAGAGAGAGAGAGTCATGGGGTCTCATGAGTGTGTGTAAGTCTTTAGACTGTTGCTATCCGTTTACTTATGAATGATGTGTGGACAGTCCTGGGCTCCTGTCTTATTAACACAGCTGTGTTGGGAGAACTGATGATGACATATACCTGAGTGTTTCATTTGCATTCAGAAAAAGCCCTGCCCTTCACAACAGAGTGCCCATCCACACAGCCCCTCGTGAGGTTGCTGAGGTGACAAGGCATCGCCACGATAATGAGACACATGGAAGGAGGTGTGAAAGTCAAAGTTTGTTGTGACAATCCAATTACAGAACAAAGGCATATGCACACACACACACACACATACATGCACACATCCACAGGCTCACACTAGTGTAATTTTATTTAATATAAAGGGTACAAAATTGAATCATGTTTCCTTTCTCAATTTTCTCAGTTTCTTTCTCAGTGTCTCCAGACTCACAGTATAGCTATTTCAAATGTCTGAATGTAAATGAAACTACATGTATCTGCACCTTATACATACAGCTGCTTGTGTGTGTATGTGTGTGAGAGTGTGTGTGTGTGCGTGTGTGTCCATGCGTGTGCGTTTATGCATTCATGTGTGTGTGCGGGCGTGTGTGCACATGTGTGTGTGTGTGTGTGTGTGTGTGTGTGTGTGCATGTGTGCCTGCGTGTGTGTGTGTGTGTGTGTGTGTGCGTGCCTGTGTGTGTGTGTGTGTGTGTGTTAGCGGTGAAGTTAAACTCACCCCTGTCTGTGTCGTACAGATAGACAAACTTCTCCCATTTGTAATGAGTCAGGAGGCTGAGTATGGCTCCCCTCAGAGCTGGTCTCATCTGAATGACAAACTGGACGTCAGCGTCAGTGGGGAAACTGGGCGTGATGAACGAGGTATGCAACGCTCCACAAAAGGATGTCAGCGTGTTCATGGACTTCCTGTCGTAGAAGCCAAAGATGGCATAGACACCTCGCGAGAACTGTGAACAAACTGAAACAAAAAAGGAAGACAACACTCCATTAATCCACTCTTCTGTCCTTCCCTTGTGAACCCCATTCACGGTGGCTAGTGAGAAAAAACAATAATTATGTGGGGCCAACTTCCTTTACAACTAAATGCAAAGTAAAAGTTGAGGACACACGCAAAAATTAAAAAAGAAAAACCTGCAAATTCACGCCGAGTTGTAATCTAGTCGAGTCAGTTTCATTGTATTACTATTCCATTGCATGTGGTAGAGTCATATTTCACATTCATAACTTGATTCATCTGAAATGTCTAGAGGGAAAATACACACAAACAGCTAGAAGTCTTTGGGCCTGTACAAGCTCAGTTCAAACCTACAGATTTCTTAAAACAAACAATCACATACGTGTGATCAAAACACTGGACTAAAACGAGGCTAACACTTCTGTGTTTTCTGTCAACTAAAAGCCAAATCACCGCACGTTATGTTCTGTATGTGTCTGACTGAGGGTGTCTGATTTTCACCTGTCTCCTGAGCTGCTCCTGACACTTTTACATTACACACAGTCATAAATCTGTACAGACAGCAGGAGAAACACATCACATCAGCCAGTGAAAAACATCACTGCCAGCACACGTACACACACGCACGCGCACACACACACACATACACACACACACACACACACACACATGCATCAAGTCAAAACAGAAGCTTCGTGAAGGATAAAGTAAAACATATTATAAAGTAAAAACAAAAGCCACCTTACTGTTGTGTACTTAGTATCATATAACATTCAAAAATAAAAATAAAAACTTTAAAACTTCAGCTGTAACAAACACTCACAGACTAGAGACCAACGCCCAACCAATATAGGATTTTTCAGACTGATACCGATTTTGATATTTGATGATTTAGAAATCTGATAATGATATATCAGCCGATATTCTTTTTTTTTTTTCTTTCCAGAAACACATAACTTAAGCAATGATTTTCCCTAACATTTGTTATGTGTAGTTATTTAAGAGTCCTCACCAAGATAACATGACATAATGCAGTTTAAAAATAAACTTGTTTTATTGTCATAAGTATTAGTATTAAAGTATTGTCATACTTTGAACAACAAGATATATTAAAGTTTTGATAAATAATGCAGTAAACAGATACAGTGAGCTAGAGTAAATGCTGATGTTCAATGCATCTAATACTACATGACCGTAATCATGTCATATCGAGGATTTGCGACTTTGGGATTTCACACTACACGTTTGAAAGAGAAACTAGATAACTTTTTGTGGCTACCAAGCCGTGTTAGATCACGTTTATTTACGTGTCCCCTCTGGTTTAATCATTTCCAATGCATAGGCTGTACCTACAGACATGTGAGTCACAAATATATTTGCCATTGCCTCATTTAGGCAGAATAAGTTAAACGCTGCAGTCTAATCGCTCACAACATCAGCGGTCTTCCACTGATAAACATGGCATTAGCTTGCTTTGTCAGTAACCTAATTTAGCAATGGACAGCGTTAGAAGCTGCTGTAAGCGATGTTGCCAGAGAAAATTTTTAGAAGAGACGAGGGAGAAATGACAGGACCGTTGTTTGTTTACTCTCTAGAACTACTACGCTGTTTCCTACATAAACTTACAATCAAGTTTGTCAACAGCCTATAGTCTACACCAGTCAAGTAACCTAACATTAAACATAACTTTCATGTTTGACTGATTGCACCGGCTTTCACGTTACTGCAGCAAAACCAGGCATGGCCGACAGGAGTGCCATACCATGGGTGAAGGATCCATCTTCCGTCTCTTCTTTTAACTGTCATTTATAAACGCCGTTATAAAGGCTGAAACCGATTTATCTGCAACGTGCCCATATCTGCCGATAATATTGTCACGCCGATCTACGAAAGGCACTTTCTTTAACCACCACACACATCCACAAATCAATCAATATCATCTATCAGTTTATAACCCACAAATGAATTCACTCAGGATCTGTTATGCTTTCATCATTGCTTCTTCCGACAGCCAAATAGAACATGTTCTCCCTGGCCAAACAAAATAAATTAAATAAAACATCACTACGTTTTTTTCTCTACAGAATACCTAGGCTCAAAAATAAACAAGCCTAAAGAAAAAGTCTCTGTATGCCAAACACACCAGCCTTCTCAAACTTGAAGGCGGTGTTGCATCCTGCTACACTAAAACAAGCTGCCATAATGGGGTCTGTGACTGTGAGGAGGACAGACAGCTCTTCCCTGCTCCAGGACTGAGGTGTGTACTGTCCTCTGAGAGATTTGGTGGTGTGTCCTTGCTTGATGAGATTAAAACAGAGGTCATCCGTAAGGCAGTCAGAAAATCAATCTACATCTCAGAAACAGAGAGAG